>NW_009915957.1:15826-34553 GCF_000696875.1 Nestor notabilis
AAGGAACTGCCCAACTCTCTTTCAGAAACCACACATACCTCAATCTCATCTTTTTCTGTGTTCTTGGGTCACTGATGCCGGCACAAACATCTCTCCAAAAGCACGAAGAGCAAGACCTATCCTGGTTCACACTCCCTAAATTTATTTCTTAAATTCATTTCCTCGGTTTCACAGACTGCATTTAAATAACTGTCTGAAAAGTTGTCATAGCAATGTTTTAATAATGCTAAGTAGCCCCACACACCACAATTCACCAGCCCTGTTAAGACACAAAGACAATTTTGGTCACACAATCCCTCGCATGGACAAGTGGATACATTTCAGTTATTTTTAACTATAATGCTAATACGTAAGGCGACAAGCTCTGAGAATACCTGAATGATGCCCCTAAAAAATAGATCTCCCAATATTTTAAATGTAAACACATTTTTAAACAACTTTTAATTACAGCTCCCTGTTCTTGGTTGCAGAACTTTGACTCAGGTGAAGATTCCTCGCTAAAATGTCAGCATTAAACTCAAACAACAGAGAAGATGCTTGTAAATCTTAATGAAATCAAGCAATTTTACTTTGTCTTCCAAGACTCAGTACAACACATCAATAGTCAGTTTAATAAGCCTTGAATTTATACTATTCACACACACAAAAAATAACTCTCTAGCATCATATTTACTACAGCAGTATTTACATTATGCCCCAGTATGAGTCAGAAAAGGCAGCTGCAAAAATGAGAAATCCTCATGTATACTGGAGCTTGATTTTTGTAGCACTCTAGGGAATAAAAAAAGAAAAGCTCACATTCACACACTCAGCAGTAAGTTCCACAGCCCAGAGCAGTCATCTCAGGCGAACAGCCAAAGGGTTTCTGACACAAGGTTGATCTTATTTTGGAACCACACTGGAGAGCTTGTCATCACCGCCTCATCACGTGTAAGACCTCAAGCTACAGACATACTTGTTTTACAGAAACAACAGGAACGTTATCTGACTCGCTACACTGGAGGCGTCCCTGTTCCAACCTGTTTGAAGATAACCTGTGGCAGAGCAGGACAAAAGTGCAACCAGATTTTGAATACTTATTTGCGTTTTGGTTGGTGAGTGTTTTTTAATTTACTATAAACTGCTTGAAGGATTCCTAAGGCTGCAGTAATGCTAAGAAAAGGGATGTAACCACCCACCAGTACCATCCTGAATCTAAGGCCTCTGAGCAGTTAAAACTGTAACACCGCAGAAATTCAACCACCAAAACTAAACACACAAGTTTTACTTACCAAGCCACCTATGCCATCTCTAGAAGCTTAGAATTTAATTTACGATATCTACACATACAGGCCTATATACACGTTCATGTGTACATTAAGAAAAAACAGGCTACTGAAAGATACTGGATTACACCACTGAACAGAAATCCTGGTAACTATAGTATAAATTCAGAGAAATAATTTACTTCAAATGAAAGACGATTGTAAAAAACTTCAACTGCAGCCTCCTAGGCCTGTGCTACTTGCATTGATTACAAGTACTGCTTATACACAGTAGTTTATAAAGAATTTTACAGGGATGTACTTGGTAGGATAAGTGACCTCCCTGGCACGATAGCTTACAGAACTGTAAGAGCTGTGACAGGGGGTCTACACAGCTTTTTACAAAGCATACTAGGCTCAGATTTAACACTGAAGTTAATCTTCATCTTGTACTTCAATAAGACATTGTCTGACTACCAGTAAAGCAACCTGGCGTTTCTAGCTAAGAACAGAAGGCTGAAAATGCTGGCCTTCCAAGAAAGCTCTGTGACATTTGGCTGTGAACAGCCTGCTGTATCCAGCGTGAAAGGACTCTGATCTCTACAAGTTACTGCCATTTTTAACATGTTCATAGTGAAACTGTTTATCTACTGTCAAGGATACCCACTCCAGGTAGTTTACATTTCCAATAAGGGTCATAGTGGGCTCCAAGTGTACCCTTTTTGCTTCTTTTTTTTGAACCAAGTCCCAAAGTTATTCTCTATAGCTGTGTCTGTATAACACAGGAGGTACTGTGCATTCAAATGGTAGCAGGTTTGTATCTAAAGATGTGAGACTTCCAACAAATAAAAAGGAATGAATTATTCTCTTCAACTTCCAGTCTTCAAGGCACCTCCTGCATTAACTTACCAGGAAATAAACAAGCAGACCAAAAGTTCACTGGAAAGAGAAGAAGCTGATACACCTAACTTCCTCAGAAGCACACAGCAACAAAAAATGAGACTAGGTTGGACCCAAATTATCAACAAATAAAATCAATATAAAAATGCTGATGAGATGACAGGATGAGGTTGATGTTTTCAGCTTTGTTGACTGCAGGCGATTGTTAATCACAGTGTTTTCTGATGCCCATTTGCAGACGGCTTTGTCTCCGAGTCTCTTGGATTGTTTGATAAATGAAGTTTATCTAACCCTGCAAAACATTGCACAATAAGAAAAACTGAGATTCGCCCATGTTTCATGCATACAGGTGTTCAAAAGAATGCATACAAACCAAATTCTACTTTGTGATAAGGACTTTTCGCTGAAGACCAGAACTGTTTCTAGCTCCGATAAGAATTCCTTCTGGGACATGTCCTCAGTTGCGTTTTAAGTTGAAAAAGTCCCTCACAACAGACAAGCATGGAAGGGAGAGAGGCCCAACTGCATATTGCTTAAATCTGATGTTAAGAACTGAGTAAGACTTTCAATATTTTACTCTGCCAACCTACAAAGAACAATGTAATTACCTAAAAATATTTCTTTTAAAGTATAGAAGCTTTGTGAAAAGCATCCGCTTCTGATCTTCAGATCACTGGTCATGACCCCATCACTTCTCCAAACTGTTTATATGTTCAATATTATTTTTAGGCCTACGTTATTAACAATTTGTTTTATCTCCATTTCCAGCCATTTGTTCTTATTGCATAGTTCTCTACTACAAGTGCTAATTAAGGTCTCCCATCCTGCCCCAGGCGAGTAGTTAAACTGCTCTTTTTTTGGAGAAAGGTGGGGAAAGATGGTACATTCAGCTGCATTTTATTCACAAGAGGCATGATGTCAGTCCTTCCTTGCTTGCTACACTTTCTCTCTGAAGTGTCCTATCAAGTCTCTAAAATTAAGGATCAAAAATGGAAAGAGTTTCTTACTCATTTAGCATAGACTATAAGGAACATCTTACTGAAGTACCATGAGGTACCAGGCTAAATTTCTGGCATCACTGGAATTCCCAAATTGACTGCATTACTCAAAAACACAAACAAACAAACAACTCCACAGTACTGTATTACTTGTAAGTCCCAATATTACATGAATTTTTTTGGTCACAGGCCTGCAGTGGGATGTTAACTTCCAGTAATTAGCTATGATGATCTACCAACTCTAATCCTCAGCATCACAGTTCCCAGTGGGTGGGAGAAATGAGCACACAAATTTTGGCTCCCATTCTTTGAATTCCATGAAACATTTTTTAACAGACACTGTTATGCATAGCACTTGAAAACAAACCCGGTTTGTGTCAGGAAACCTACACTCTTCAGGATTTATAACTTCCTGCTTGTGTCAAATGTAAACCTTTTACCAATTTCTTCTCCATTTTGATCACAATATTTTCACAAAATCACACAATATATGACAGCAAGTGGCCAAAAAAAAGATCCCTAAAATATCCCTTAAAGTGGTGCCATCCAGTGACCATTATCCTACTACGCCTGCATTTTGAAGTTTGTTAATTTGCCTTTATTTTTTAACTAAATACTGTATATTTAATACAGTGATGTGCCATGAATTATCAAGATAAAACTTTTAAATCATTTGCTTTAAGACAGAAACTTTAAAGTTTTACCAGACCTGTTGCTATAAGCCCATGCTGACTGATGTTAATTTATTTCCTTCAGAGCTCTGCAACAGCCATTACATTATACAAAGTAATCCCTTTACAGTCAAAACAGTTGCTCCAAAAAAATAGGATTATGTAAGTCAACTGAAAGAGATGAATCGAGGTCTTCTCATAAAACCACCTTAACTAAAAGCTGGGGGATAATGTCAGATACATCACACTTGCATCATGTATCTGTCTCAATCAACAATGGAACTTCTCTGAAAACATTTTCGGCATAAAAATCAATGGAGAGATTTACACAGCCCTGGCCCACTAATCCGTTCCCCTGGAGCTTCAAAACTCGACATCAAAAATCACAGAATGGCTTGTTTTAATCCTACACTATCAGTCATTTTGTATTTCCCTATTTAGTAGGTCTGATTTTAACTTACTTGCCACCAGTAGAGGCGCACTCTAGGAAAAGTTTAGGTTTTGTTTACCAGGGTTGCAACTGTGGAAAACAGTAAGCACTGAAAACTAACGGGAATACCTTTTAGACTCTATAAACTGTATCCACAGTTACAAACAACACTGAAGTTTCACCATTTGTCCTTTCAATTTCAGCAAATACTATTCTAGGGTTCTAAAGAGGTGGGAGCTTCATTAATCACTAAAGACGTAGTAAAGACACAATTCCTAAATATGTACATTTTATCCTCTCAGTATGAAATATGTTTCAAGCATTCTTCTATGGCAAAGAAACATGAATGCACGATTTGATCAAACTTTTGATATCAAGCACAGGTTTTACTCTGCCAGTTACTAAGTTTCTGTGTATTCTGTAGAAAGATTTTCTGAACAGGAAATGCTCAAAAAAGGCATCACAACAAAGCAGCTCAGATTGCCAAAGAACTATTTTTAGGGAATTAATAAATTGCTTTAAACACAACAGAAAAAAGCAAACCCACACACAAGTGGAAGTTGTATTTTCAAATAATTGTTCAGTAGCACCTGGAGTGTTTCTGTGCTCTCTAAAGGCTGATAATCTAACTGCAGATCAGGAAGTACATGGGCACATCATTAAGAGCAACACTGCACCTTAGCTCTCAACTCTCTCAAAAAATACTACAAAGCTATGCATTCTCACACCTTAACTTACAGAAACTTCCACCGAAAGAAACTTTCTGTCAGTCGTAACAGAAAGTTACCAGTAGCACATCAAGGTATCAAACACTGGAGAAATGAAACGTTCAAGTACAGACTAAACTTTCAGTGCTATATTACCTAATGCTTTCAGGAGCTCTTCTCGCACAGCAGAAGTGAACTTTCTGACCAGACATAATGTTGTCATGATAGCGAAGAGCAAGTTGTAAGATAATACAATATAGAAGTTTCCCAGCCAGTTAAACCTTCCAAAGTCTCCAAGCAGATCAAATCTGGTGATTCCTGTTAAAATTGCATTTAAGATTTACATCAAAGTCTTGATCACATTTTTTAAGGAACAAAAATTTCATTGTATCATTTTTTACAAAGGGAAGCAAAATTCTTTCAGACAACACAATACTTACAGTAGACACATGGTTAAACACCCAAGACAATGTTCTCAAGTAATTTTCCACTTCATTGACCACTATAAAACTGTAAGACACACTTATCAAAGTGTTTCTTAAGTTTCCTAGTGAAATGCTTGAATAATGTGATTTTAAGTAAATTGTCTATTTAGATAAGAATTCTGCTTTTGCAACTTCAGTAAATATAACTAGGAAAGAAAAACATCAGTATTAGTATGAGAACTGCTTGAAATCTCAGTTCCTATGAAAACCATATCTATTCCAGAAAAGGATGAAATGCACCATGGGCTTTCTTAATTAAAAATATAGGTAGCAAATAGCCTTTCCATTAGAGCCACAACATCTTACAGCAAACACTAAGCCTCTGTAAGTGTTTTTTTTGGAGCCACTGCTTTCGAAACCAAAGTTCGAAGACATCTTTCCAACTGCAGTTTTTCTCCTAGATCTACCCACCACCACAGCCACCGAGCATTTGCACAGAAGGAAAAGAGTTTGACTGAAAGACAGTGCTGACGGGTGTTCACAGTGGACCTCATAGCACGGATGCCTGGGCTTTGTGCTGGTCAAAGGCTAGTCAATCACTACAGTGAGCAAAATTCTTCCAAAATGTGGAAGTGCCTATGAGCTGCAGGGTCCGTCCCAGAAGGCAGAAGAGGAAGAACCATCAGTTGTTCGTTTGCCAGGCCTACATCAGGACTGCACTGAATAAAGGGCAGAATATTGAGATGATACCCAAACAACAGTTGTCTAGGATTGTTGAGCCATTATATTCCCAAAAAGATTTGCACAGACAACGTCAATAGTGTGTGCTCTCACAGTTGAGACCAACAGTGCAAAGGAAGGAAGCTTTCCTCACCCCAGAACTGAAATGGCAGCAGAAAACTAGGCAATCAGAAAATAACCTGGCTCGGAAGTTCCTGGAAGCATGTTTCCTATCATCCTATCTTGAAAAGGTGTGGGGGCTTTGGAGAACCAAGACTTCAACAGTGATAATAAATGAAGAGAGGAAAAATTAAGGGTCAGTTATCTCCCTTTCAAGGGTGAACCTGGCACTTCTGAATCTCACTGTATCTTGATATCCAAGACTTACAGCCAGCTGTCACAATAGTAAGAAATACAAATGCTCCTTGTACTCAGCATCAGTCATTTAAATTAAAAACACAGGAACCAAATTTGACATCTAAGAAAACCATGTCAAAAATTAAGAAAATGAAAAGCAGGATAAAGGCAAAAAAAAAAAAAAGTCACTGAAGCTGATCAAACCAGCAAGAGAAGCAGGGAGAAATGTCAAAAAAGCACAGAAGGTCTTAGCACAGAAAGAAGAAACCAGCCAGCTGAATTAACTGGTAAACGGATGAAGGACAATAAACACAAAGCTGCTTTCACACTTGAAGGCAAACAGTGTCCTTAACATTCTCAAAAGAAGCAGAGTGTTTTAGTCAGACTGTAGAGCTACAGGAAAATTGAGAAAGTCAGGTTTGAACGTAGAGCCTTCCAGGCCTTTAAAGGAAAAGAAACAAAACAGGTAGAGAACTGGGTGTAGAGTTCACTGGAAAAGAAATAATACTCCTGGCACAAAGAGGTTCAGAAGAATAGCTAGCAATAGAGCAGGCGTTGTAAGGACAAACAAAAATTCAGCCTGATACTTCTATTAAAGCAGGTGGGAAAAATACTGTTCATAAATTACATTTTTCTCTTAAAATAAAGTCACTGCTCATCAGAGAGCTGACAGTTATCATTTTGTAAATTTGTGGGAGAAAAGGGTTAAAAAGCTTTCAGTGACTTTCTTACAGAAGCAGTATCTACGCAGCCCACAAAGGATAACATTTCCAAGACTCCAATCTGAAAAACTATTCAGTAGCTGAACAGAAAGCGACAGCTTTAGTGGACACAAACATATACCCAAGAACATTGGCAACAATTTACCAAATAAACTACTAAAGAATTAGATAAAAAAAAAAAAAAAAAAAAAAAAAAAAAAAAAAAAAAAAAAAAAAAAAAAAAAAAAAAAAAAAAAAAAAAAAAAAAAAAAAAAAAAAAAAAAAAAAAAAAAAAAAAAAAAAAAAAAAAAAAAAAAAAAAAAAAAAAAAAAAAAAAAAAAAAAAAAAAAAAAAAAAAGAAAACCCAAAACCAAAACCCACTATGTTTTTAGATTGTACTTGCAAGTAAGTTCAAAAATCACTATTTACTTAAACCATAACACTCCAGAGTGGAATTCTGGGAAAACTTTGTAAATTAGAAATATCGATTTTGTTTGTAATTCTTTGTTTCTGTTTTCTTCACTGTTAAGTGCCCTGCTCCCAGTTTGCTTCTCAGTGGTTGGCGATATGGTGCTGGTGTGAAACATTTCTGAAGGAGGACTATTAAAAGGCTAAAAAAATGCATTAACTTATTTTAGTAAAAACTTTCATTTTCATTTTTAAAACTTGAAAGAGGCCAGTACATGTGTTAGATAACTTCTGCTTTTTTACCTTTCCCATAATGAAGAAGTCTAATCTTTTCCATATAGTCTAGAAACTTGCTTTTTTAATAAAGTGAAAAGGCTATGAATCTGCTTAACATATTTATTTCTTTTCATCTATTCAGTGCCACAGGGCGGTAGCATGTAGTGCAACACACTGATATTTTTGCAAAGCACCACATGACTCACTGTACTCTAATACACTCTATTAATCCTGTTTGGACAGCTGTGACTGTGCATTTGTTAGCTGTGTGTTAATTGTTCCATCTTTTTTCTTCTTTTATTTATCTCTATGGCAAACTATTCAGGAATTTCATTTGTTAGTCTTTTTTTTAAGTGAGTTTTACCATTAATCTGTTTCCTATGAGACAACAATGCACCCAGCATGTATACTTACTTCCACAGAATCCATTTATTATCAACTGTTAATCTCACAGATCATTAACAATTATTTTCTTTTAAACAAGTGATGAATGCAGTAACTTAGTGGACACAATACTAATGTTAAAATTCTATTCTAAACCACTGATTTTTCAACATAGAATCTTGCTCTAAGTGCTAGAACTGTTTTAAATTCTTAGGTCTTTATCTTACTGGCTATACTTTAAAACTGCACTATTTTAAATACTTGAATTGTTCTTTTGCATTTGTGAAGTTTCCCTACAGATTTTTCCAACATTACCTCTATAATGTGTATTTTAAGATTCAACCCTCCAAAATGCATTAGAGGTGGGGTTTTTTGTTTGTTATAGAAATGATCTAGTAAAGTCTAATAAAACTCATCTATAGATACATACACCATGAAAATGTACAGTATAATTTATCAGAAACCTAACCTTGCAACCTAACTTCGAGAAACCAAGTTGAAGATTACCTAATTAAACAAAGTGAAGATACAAAACACCTTGACTTTCCACAGTTAAAAAGAGTTTTTCCACTTCAAATGCTACTGCCAGTTCTTAACAATAAAATCAGAACTTCTTCAGTTCATAGTTCAGTACTATGCTGGACCCCAAATTTTTGTGTTTGAAAACAGAAGTAACAAAGAATGCAAGCAGATTATTTTAGGGAAAAATGAAAGTAGCCTGGTATCACTGCTGATAAAAAACTTGAGTGAAGAGTTATTAACTGTTTTTAAGATGACATTTACACTCAATGTTATCTCACATTTTAGACCTGAAATCCCCAAATGTTTGGTTGGTTGGTTTTGTTTGGGGTTTTTTTTCCCCCACAAGAACTGAGCACTGTCACAGTGAACATGAAACTATTTTATAACACCCTGATCAGGCAGTCTCTGTACCTATTCTTCCCACCAGAAGTTTAAAAACCTAACCTACCTTTTTAGAAGAATATATTCTGTAGAAAATGCTTAGCATCTTTTTTTAGAATGTGTATTCTGCATTCACGTATGTAGAATGCATGTTCAACAGCTCATGTTAGTGTAGGAAAGGCCACACATATATGTTCTTTCTACAGAAAACGATGTCAAATCAAATACATACTATGAAAGTACAGTCCAGGCTGTTTTGGGAAAGTTTTTTGTATTGTTAACTCAATTAAACATCCTTTATTATAACGTGTTATACTTCCACTTCACTTACCCAGTGTCCTTGACATCACTGGCAAAGCAGAGCTCAGCACCAAGATTGAGACACAGTTTCCAATGATCTGTTGAAAAATGACAAAACAGCGTTTAAATTAGCTATGGGATTGCTGAAGGAAAAAGGAAAGAAAAACAGTGGTCAAGATAAGAAAGAAGAAATCCTGAAAGTTACATCCTTTAAACTGAACCTAAAGCAATTTACAGTAACATATTGTTAGTCCTGCTCACTTCTGTCACACTTCTCCATATGGTGTTACACAAGATGAAGATGATCCAAGGGATGAAGTAAAAAAAAAAAAAAATCAAGTATGTAATCATTTGCTTTTAATCATACTTAGATTCAAAATAATTCAAGACTACCATGTTGCAAAGCATCAACTGTTTACTTAATTCCTGCAAACTTCTGATAAAAGACCTATTCCACAGGCTTAGAATAGATGACTGATACATCAGCTTAAGCTTTGTATGTAACTGCTTGCAGGATTAGCATTATTTAAAAAATTACAACAAAGAGCTTCCTTTCACTTGAATGCCTGTTGACTACTTTAAATAGTAGGAAAAAATTCACAGCTGTTAGATTTTACTCCAGTTTTTGTGAAGCCTTTGTAAAGAGTAATTGAAACTTTCTCTCACAAGAGATCACTTTCTTCAGCTCTAATTCTATCAGAGTTTGAAACACAACAAAAAATAATTAAAAAACCCCACCTTCCTGGAAGTAGACAGACATTTCTGCATTCACTGTTTATTTCTACACGATTCCTGGTGTACTGTAAACAATTACTAGAAAACATTCCAACTCCCTATTAATTATCTACTATAACCATTCTGTGTGTTTATCTACTTCCTCACTTCCAGCAATTTATGGTAAAAATGCCTGTACTTTACTTCAGAAACACACAAACAACAAACAAACAATGAAATACGGTGAAAAACTAATTAAATGTTATCTGTTCCTTGGTTACTGAACAGCTGTGGGAATACTCTACCAAAAACCTGAGCATGTTCTTCTGCATTAGGTAACAGCACTTGTTATTCTGAAGCCAGCGCTAAATTGTAGGAAGTCAAATTAGCCTCAGAATGCAAAATGTTGCTGAATATACCTCCTCAGTCTTAGTTTAATTATTCAAATTTGAATTACTTTGTCTGTATTACTTCTAGCAACCAAGTTCTTCAAACAAGCTCCCTGAAGTACAGTTAGAACAATCAAAGTTACTCATTAGCAATACGGTTCCTTTGAACAAAGTTCTTTCACTAGCTTTTCTATAGCTAGTTAACAAGCTCTGCTATTCCCAGCTTTTTACAACTGAATGGATGCCATCCAAACTAAACAGAGCACATCCTTTTTCCCACTCATTCAGCATTTTGAAAATCTTCCAGTTTGTGTTTACCCAGCTTACAAACAAATACTGATCACCGCAAATGAGCCATTCAGGGCAATTACTAACTAAAAGAGTCAGTTTGTCTTGGGTGGCAAGAACGAGGGGAGGGAGCCATCACCCATCGCAGACTTTACCTTACCTTTGTCATAGTTGTGTCATCCTTCCTGGGAGTGAAATTCTCAAAGAAGCGAAGACTGTAGAAGCCGACGACAGAGGACACCATAAGATAGCTGTGAGAATCAAGGAAAAGGGAACCTTCAAGGAATGCGAGTTTCATTCAAGTTCTCAGCAGTCTCCTAAAAGTCTTAAGAACCAAAGGGGAAAAAGAAAAACCCACAAAAAAACCACACCAACAAAAACCACAAACGCTTCAAGTGCTTGAGAAAGACCGGGCTGTATCTCTTCTTCCCAGGCAAGTGTCTTAGTAAATTACCAGTGTCCCAGAAAACTAGACACAATACTTGTTAACAGACAGAATTCTTAAAGAAAGGATACAAAATCAAAATGATTTCAAGTGCTGCTCCCACAAAACCAAAGGTGGATAGGGAAGCATTTCCTATTCCAGGCCCCTACAAGGAGAAAAATATTTTGCATGATTTAGTAAGATACATGCAACCGTGTCATAAAGTTAACTTCCACCAGGACCAAAGAACCTAACATCTTACATGAAATAGTCTTTTCTCAGTTCAATGTTTAAGGGGCATTTTGATGTCCTAACCTTCAAGTCTCCCATCCTATGCAATGGCATCAGCTAGCTTTCAAACCTGAGTGAAATGTATTACTAAGACAGAAAGTACAATGATTCATATTTTATGCATATTGCATCCCACCATGCTACATTCCATACATACTCCATTACTTCGGAACCTAAAATAAGAGGTCTCAAAAGGTAACACTTCTAGTTGTTCGCAATACCACAGACAGAGTGGCCATCACTGCTAGACACCTTTTATGGCTCTGAAAGCTCACACAGTGATACACAAGGGAAAGTATTACTAAATTAATACAGAAATCCCCATTATTAAAGACACTACTCCTCAGTGTGCTGTTCTTTACTTTCTTGAAGGATTTTTATTATAAAAGAGGAAAAAATGCCATGTTTTCTAAGTGCAACACAAACCAAAACAGGCTTTCTGTATTGGTTTTTAATACAGCTTTTTAAATTGAATTTAAAAAATGAACATTTCTAGTCCCTGTAAAAGGACTAGGAAACATGAGGAAAATACAAATTCCAGATTACTGATTTACTTTAGGATCTTCACTAAGATTCTGGACTAGTATTAAGAACACACTATAATATGACATGAAATAAATGTTTATGTGCACGCAGGGCCAAAACCTAGAAGCAAAGTCAAGGTGGCGGCTCATTAGTTTCAATGTTACTAAAGCACAGGTTCTCACTTGCACTTTTCTAAGGGCTCCAAAGCTTTACTACAGTTATGAAAATCATATATAAAGTTTACTTTACCCCTGATCCCTTTGGCATTGCAGTCTCATCAACCAACAGGTAAAGAATGTTGAGAGCAACTAAGAGGACTGAGATGGACTGCAAGGAAGCAGAAACAGTCTTGTTATTTAGAAGTATTCCACGTTTTTAAAATGTAATCATTTATCCCCACCAGATTTTGCAATGTTACATTTTTTTTAAAAGAAATGGTTAAAGAAAAGAGTATCAAGTTTGTTGTTTAAACACACATCACTCAATTTCAAAACAATCCCCCCAGATGACAAAGAATTCTTCATACTTTTTATTGGGGAAAAAGGAAATAAAAGCAACAATTCTTACCGTCTCAATCAGTAGCAATATCATAACAGCTGGATAGACTAAATTCCTTTCCCAAGCAGAAGCTTTTTTCCTCCGTTCTGTTCAGAGGAGAAAACACAGAAGCTTAATACTGTACATCACCTTAGAATAAAACACATAAAAGTCATTCAGCTATCTATAAGCACTTGTTATAACTGTGGTTAAGAAAAGTAATCTTGTCTTGAACTGACACAGACTAGTTCATAAAAATATCCACCCTGAAGAGCTGTACAAAGCAATGCCAAAAATGAAGCCTCTTTAGAGAAAGGCTGGGCAAAGAGAAGCAGATGTTTTTTCATTTACAGGCATGTTTCACTACAACACTTCCACACCCCCCCCGGAATAGAGCACTTCTGCAAAGTTTAGAATATACCTAATTTTGAAATATGCTGTTTACATGTATATTTTAGTACAACCTAAAGGGCAGAACAGAATTTCAAATATTTAAACAGTATTTTCTTCTTGCAACGTAAGGCAAGAAAGACAACACTAACTCACCGCTCATGTCTAGTATGTCTAAAAAGAAAACCCAATTTTTCTTTCCAGTTTTGCACATAACACACCAATAAATGCAAAAATCCTGCAAACCTCTGAATGAGGAGACCCCTGTCAAGTGGCTGCCATTACCACAAGTTATCACTTTTCAGTTTTTAAAGACACAAATTGGCTAAGAATTATTTTACTCTTCTTAAAAACAATTTGACTTTTATAGAAGTGATTTAGAAACACAAAGGAAAGTAATGTCCTAGATTATCCCAAATAATCGTAAATGTATCATTATATATATATATGAGAGAAAACATGCTATTGAGCTCTATGCAAGGAAGTTAAGATGTTACAATTTCTCTAAAGTTATGTTAATAGTAAGATTCAATTCAGACTCCCTACTTCAATTTGTTTGCTAAAGGGGTGCAATGATTCCATGCAATGTAACTTTAGAAACTACGATGATTTGAAAGGATTGCGAATGCACAAATTTGGTTAAGAACAAACTGGAATCAATCAAGTTACTGCTACAAGCTAAACGCAGCATCTTAAGGTCACTTATTAAACTGCAATCCACAGGAAATTGTAGGAGAAAAAAAGTTTATTACCTAGATTTGTTTTCCTGCTTTTCACTTTTTCAAGTTCCCGTTCCAACTCTGCTGTCTGGTATTCCACTGTGGAGGACAGACCTATTAACACAGAAGACAGAATTTTCTTTTGGATAAGACTAACTATAGTACTGTAAGCCAGACTGTGGCAATTCAGATTTAGGAAGCACCACATGAACACTTGTGGCTTTAAACTTCAGGTGTTTGAGACTTTTCAACTACTTTTCGAGAAACAGAGGCTTAGTCGAGAACCATCTAATTCTGCCTAATCAGAAGAGTTCAACACATCAGAGGTTTTGCAGTGTGACCTTCTTGGATCCCTGCCTATTCTGTTGGCTGGCTGCTGCAAGAACTAAGAACAGCTACTGCTGAACTGCTGCGCAGGTCCAAAACCCAGTCATGGTGTGGCAGCCTGACACTGGATGTCTCAAACACCTCATTCTTCTATCTCTCGATGATTTGTATATCAAGATGTAAAGAATCTCTGAATGTCCTTCAAGGGCATTATTATTCAGTAACTAAAAGGCAAAGTAGACCATTGCCTCCAAACTAAGTAAGCTGGTGGCTAGACCTCCAGTTTCAGCTGGTGCCACTTCCTCCCTTTCCCCAGTCCTTTTTACTTGGCAAACTCAGTTTCCATACTGCTGACCTGCTTGTTGACTTATTTTCTGCTTGTATCTGTTCACCCTATTTGGTCAGTCTCTCTGTGCCACAGAGCTCCCTCTGACAACCACAATCAGATCTTCCTCACAACCACATGCGAGATCACATTCTTTCACTTTCCTTTTTACAGTTCACAGCATATGCATGTCACTGTTGTGCAACTCCTCAAACTCTCCTCTACACCAGCTGAAAACTGACAACTGTAACATAAATTCCTCTCTCCCTTGGTAATTTTCTGCCTAAAAGTTGCTCAGCAATTCTTCCTCCTATCTATGGCACGGGCTCTAGGAAATCCAGCCCATTTTCCCTCTCTATCCTTCTCCTCTTCTACCTTCCACTCTCTTCCAACCACCCATCTTCTCCAGTGCAAGCACACTGTGGTTTCTCTCCTGGATTCTAATTCCTATACAAACACTGCACAGTGTTGAAGCAATGATACACCTCTAACACTGACTAGAGATCTGCCATTTCAGTTCTGATCTCATTTTTTATACTTTAATTTTTAACCTTTGTAACCACATACTGGGAATATTCTTCCCAGCATAAGTTAGAAACACTCTCCTCTCCTTTTGCCCTGCTTTCATCCCTTTTTTCTGCATAAGCTCACCTGACAATAAGTTAAGAGGGCTCATATTTTCCCTGTCTATTCCAAGACAGGCAACAATACAAGGTCTTAATAAACCCTAAGTCCTGTTATCTTCTTTCTCCATTTACATTGATGCCCTTCACCTCATGACCGTTCCCCTACCTGTGACCTCACCTTTGATTGTGGGCTAACCTGTAATAGCACCATACTCCAGGTACCTTTTTTAAACAAACTCTAATACATTTCTGAGATTAATAGTCTTGTCCAGGCTTTTGTTTCATATCTTTATCATTCACCTACAAGAACTAAACAGCACTCCAGCTGCTGGCAGACGAACACTACTTTATATTCCAGTCTCATTATTTCCTTATTTTCTGTTGTCTGCTCATCCATCCAATCTCAGTACAAGATAAGGTAAATTTCTCAATCCATCCAGCTCCCACACTCTCCATATTCCATCACAGTGAAGTTCTACCTGAAAACCAAGATAAACAAGAGTATTCCTTGGACTTCAAAACAAAACAAAACAAAACAAAAAAGCTAAATACAAAACCCCACACCCAAGAAAGTTCTACGCTATTTCAGAGTATTACTACTGATTTTCTCAATGAGGTATCCAATTGCTTCAAAAATTGGTTTTTAAATGCATAATTGCATGCTTCTTTCATACACATTTTTGTACATAACACAACCTCTGTGCTCTGATTAAACATCTCTCTTTGATATCAGTGACATAATGTGTATGTGGCAATAGTTACAGGGATTCGAATATATAAATATTTCATACCCCAGGACCAAGAAGTAAGACCTACAAATGCTGTTTTCTAACAATTTCTTTCCACTTGAAGTACCTGCAATATGAATGTCAGCTTAACTTCTCTGTGTGTTTAAAATAAGTTGTCATAATACGCAGGTTTTCAGAAAAAGCTAGCTTTCAAAAAAATATCTAATTATCATTATAAAAATAAGGGTTTGTGCTGATGCATTCCCTCTGATAAAAGTCAAAACCATCTGTTTTATAGAATGACTAATTACTATGAGTTGAGAAAAAGTATAGCTATAGAGGCCAGTGGAAAAAGTCTCAAGAACTTTAATAGAAGCAGTTGAAAAAGAAAGAATACGAGGTAGCATCTTATGTTTTCTTTTTCTCCGTAGTTGATTTACGGGTCTCTGAGGAAAAGCTTTGTTCAAGATATGTGTTGTTTCCAGCCCCAAATATAAAAATCTAGAGTTTAAACCACTGATATTCATGGGAATATTTCCAACAAAGTCAGCGTGATTACATTAGGTCCCTAAGAGATACTTCAATAGAAATTCTGAATCATATTTAAGTGCTGTTGTAGTTCCTCCTTAAAAATAGTAGCAAACAACAGGTTGCTATACAAAAGGACATTTTATGAGAGGGAAGGCAAAGTTTCAGATCAGTCAAAAGAGTATTTGAAAAGGATGCAGCTAAATTCTTAAAAGCTCTATAACATTAGCTTTATTTCAAACATGCACAAAGTTCAATGTCAGCGCTGTCTAGCCAATAAATCAAATCGGTAGACGAGACTTGTTTGGACTAGCAATGAAAAGTTAGAAGGGATTCTCCAAGAAAGCCACAAAGCAGCTCATTTAAGGTCAATTTAACGGTATTATTCTGTTTTTCTTCCAGCCCCGACATAAGATTTCAGTACCTCAAAGGAAATTGTAAGAGTATCTATTTGCATTCCCCCTAGGTGATTGGCAGTTCAACACCAATTAGTTCAAAATTACACTGTTACTAGCGTGCAATAAAAACAACACCTTTCATCTTTCTTACATAGGTAAGGATACCTTCAGAGCCAATAACTTTGATCAAATAAGTATTTTTGATCCTACCCCACCCGTCTCTTTGGATTCAGGAAAACTAATAGCTGAAGGCAACTTTTTTCTTTTAATATAAAAAAAAGTCCCAGCTTTATTCTTCGACTGTAGGAGTGATGTGGGTACTGAAATATAATACACTGGAAACAAACATTTTCCCAAAGCCCAGTATCTCTTCAACAGATAAAAATACTAGGGTAGATAACACGATCAAACTTTCCCCTCCCTCCCTCCTCCAATTTTCGGTTATACACTGTAGACACCCGAGAAGGAAGAAAACTAGTTTCCGCAAAGAAGATACACGGTTTCACAGTTAGATATGTTTTCAAATATGATGAGCTTTACAGAATACTCTATCAATGGCATCAGTCACACAGTTAAATCTGTATGAATCAAGAATGGCACCAGTTCACACAGCTAAACATTTTTCCTCCTCTGAAAACACGCTTTACCCAGCCCATTCAGTGGGAACAGCGATTCATGTTAGCCCTTTCCTATGTCAGACACTGTCTGAGGAAACATTAATTATGACCAGGTAAAGCAGTACTAGGAGTGTGACAGCCATTATTCTACCAAGGGGAAAATAAAATAAAATAAAATAAAAAAAAAAATCAGCATTAACAATCACCAAGTATTACTTAAGCCTGTGCTCTGGTCCTCTTCAGTTTTAACAGAAGTTCAACTTCCAGGTTATACATACAAATGCAGTATACATTTTAGAACACTCTACTGCAAACTGTCCAGCAGGGTTACTAAAGCACATATATTTCCACTACTGCAACTATAGAAGAGTTGTGATAGTGGAATGGCACAGGAAGCATGTAGCCTAATATATCTGCTTTGATACAGCAACAAAAAAATACTTGCACGATTTGTGTGTTAAGTCACGGATTATGGCCTCTAATATCACAGCACTGCATTTACTGACAGCACCACACCTCTAGTTGTATACATTTTTAAAAAATGCAATAAACACTGCAATAAAAAAAATGATGAGTCTTCATCATTGTGGCAAAAATGGTATCTATTTTTCTGGGTATAATTTCTACGTATTAGAAACTTCTGGCAGAAAAGATAAAACTTTCCACACTTGCCACATAATTAAGAACCATACTTAAAATTATGTAAATAATTACTCACAAAAATCTTGCAGGGTGTATTCATGTGCCTATGACATATTGCCCCTCACCTACAAACTAAATCCAAGTTTAGATTTTTATTTACTTTTCAGCTTAAGTCCATTAATCTTCTCTGCACACCAAGCTATGGTTTTTCAAGCATTCCTTCAGACAGTGGTGTCAATACATTCCCTCAGCATGTGAAACAGAGTTCAGTTCCCTCTCCTGCCAACGAACGTTAAAGCCCCGTGTCTTTCACCTCTCATGAGTAGGCTGGTGAGAGCTCTGTGAAACATGGGTGGATTGCAGCTCCACTTTATGTGAATACTAACCAATTCACTGAAAAAACCTAGTCTTTTGGCTAGTGGTGAGGGGAGCCACCTGCAGACATCCTTAACCCAGACCCCATGAGTAGATGTCTACATACAGGCTAGGTCTACCTCACAAGTGATACTACTAAATTGCAATATGAACAACTACTGCAGAGACTTCTACACAGAACAGTAGCAGGCACTCATCACCTAAATAACCGCATTCTCTACCTGAATAGCGGAAACCACTCTGCCCTACATCTAATAGATACCTGAATAACCACTGGGTCATTTTTCTGTATGGCTTTTCTTGTACATAAGCACAATCACCATGACAACATAAAATATTCAGTAACAAATATTTTATGGTTGCTAGCTAACATCAAACACAGAACAAGAATTACCCCATCGCAGCTTCAAAGACATTCACTACATGCACTTTTTGTGTATGTGTATGTGAATGCATATAT
>NW_009915958.1:0-29999 GCF_000696875.1 Nestor notabilis
GTAAATTATTATTGTTATTTTTAATCCTACATCGTGGTTAAAATATCCCCGCCATGGAAAACTGACTGGCTTTTGTCAGGGAGTTTTCATAAGCCAAGCAGTGCCAGCCTGCCGTGAAAAGTTTTTCTTCGACAAAGGAAATCGCAGATCAGTTACCCAGATGGCGGTGTGCTGCGGAAGATGTTCAGCCCCTTACAGGAGGTGAGGAATAGTTCCTGTTCTCATACACTCGTTAGTAAATTAACGGGAATAGTTGAAGTTGGGGGGTGACATTCTGTCCCAGGCAGTGACTAATGAAGAAGACCAGTTCAGTATGTTTTCTGTATCAGGGCAGAAGAAAGGCCAGCTTGTGTCTCATGAAGCTGGCCTTTCTGAGATGTGACAAGAGCTATCTCTTTATGCACTCTGCTATAGACCTTTTATAACTATTTAAACCTCCTGAAACTGAACAGACAAGCTTTATATTCATGTACACATGGAAATACAGAAATGTACGTTTTTACATATATGTTTATATGTATGTTTTTGCATTCAGAAGAGTCTTACCTAGACAAAAGCAGTTAAGAGGAAGTGAAGAAACAGTGGGAGTAAAAGGAATATGAAAAGTAGGTGTGAAGGAGAAGATGGGGGCTGCCAAGTTACCCATCCATCAGGATGGGAAAAATGCGATTTCTGAGCTTAGATTAGCAATTCGGTGTGAATGCAGGTTTAAAAAAGGTGAGTGAAAGCTCCCTGTGGAGTTGCTGTCAACAGAGGCTGCTGGAACAAATCTAGAAAACCCCTTGTGAATCCGTGCTTTGGTATGGCATAAATAGTAGCATCTTCTTCACAAGAAAGTTTGAGTCAGTTATTTCTGACTAATTACCATTGCTTATATTTTCTGCTAGCAAGGCTGGTCTGCAAAGGGAGTTTACCCAGAGAATTTGAAGCTAGTTACAGCAGGCCAGCTCTGGAGGGTTTTTAGCTGTGCTTTGAATCATAGAATACCTCTTGTCCTATCTCTGTGGTCCCTAATGAAGAGTCCCTCTCCAGCATCCTTGTAGGCCCCCTTCAGATACTGGAAGGCTGCTCTGAGGTCTCCACGCAGCCTTCTCTTCTCCAGGCTGAACAGCCCCAACTTTCTCAGCCTGTCTTCATATGGGAGGTGCTCCAGCCCTCTCATCCTCGTGGCCCTCCTCTGGACTTGCTTCAACAGCTCCATGTCCTTTTTATGTTGAGGACACCAGGACTGTACACAATACTCCAAGTGAGGTCTCCTGAGAGCAGAGTAGAGGGGCAGGATCACCTCCTTTGGCCTGCTGGTCATGCTTCTTTTGATACAGCCCAGGATATGGTTGGCTTTCTGGAGAGTGCTTTCATGCCTTTCATTGCATATGTCATCTTTGGCACAGGGACCCCAAATATCCTCAAGACAATTATAATAATGCTGGTCAGGATTATTGGTCAGTTCCAAAGGTACTCCCGAGCTCTCCAGACTCCCCTTTCATACATTACTTCTGGTTTTGGCTGTTTGACACGGTTTCTGGGTCTCACTGCATTACTTAAAAGGTTTCTAAAAGAAACACCTTGTGACTTGTGCTCCTGGTTCATATTTAACAAGGTAAAAATAAGGATTAAGCATGAATCCTTGGAAAAATATATTTGATGGGGGCAAATGTGGTGTAGGACTTCATCAAAAGCCTTTGAACCCCAGAGTTCTGAAGATTTCTCATTTTTAGGTGAACTTTAAATGGAAATGATCAATTTATATTTGTAGTGAAGGCTGGATTATGATAGAGGATTTAAGTGTGGTCAGTCTGTATTTCATATGCTGAATGTATATTTTCTAAATATATAATAGTAGATGATTCTGTGTCTCCTACTGCATAACTAATAATCTGCCCATTCTTTTAATCAGAAAAAATCTTCACTGTGATAACTTTTAATTTTCCCAGAAAAATCACTGATGAAAGGGGTGTTTTATTTTGTAGATAGCACTGTAAAGAGAGCTGAGAATGAGACGGGTTTACCGTGAAAGACTTGAAGCTCTTGGCATACACATCATTGATGAGCTGCAGATGAACACAGCATATACCTCAGAGGATGGATGTGAACGTGGACTGGGACTCTGAGAATAACATTTGTGACACAGGTGAGAAGCATTCAAATTATTCCCGAAAGACTGCTAAGCAGGTGGGCCACACATCTAGCCTCCAGAAGGAGGTAGACATGAATTACTCACGAACATGCAGTCCTTGTTGCAACTCTGCTGGACCTTCAGGTAAGCAGGAGCTTCCTGCAGAGTTGCAGTGTGAAGACAAAGAAGTCTATGAGACCTACTACCAGAAACGAGGTGACAGTACAGCTGGGGTATTTGTTCCCTCCAGTGCCAACTCTGACCTGCAGTGTGAAGAAAAAGATTTAGAGCACCGTTCCCCTGAGCAGTCTGAGAAACCACAGAGCAGACTACATGCTGATAACAAAAATACCACTCTTGCCGATGTGTTCGATGAAGACCTGGAGCCTGTCCCTGAGGAAGCTTTGCCATATGGTTGTAAGAAGTGTGGTTCCACTTTCCAGGGTATGAGTGAGCTGCAGGAACATAAGCGAACTCACCTTATGGAAAACTCATACCAGTGTCCTGTCTGTGCCAAAGAGTTCTTCCGTGCGGCAAATTTGCGAATGCACAAACTCATTCATTCTAGTGAGAGGCCACACAAATGTCCGGAGTGTGACAAGGGTTTCATTCGCACAGCTGATGTCTGGAGGCACCTGCGCAATGTGCACAAGATAGAGCGCTCCATGGTGATCTTGGGAAACGGCATGGCTAGGAACCCGTGGTCAGTGGTGCACCGTAACCAACACACTGTTGAGTACACTGATCAGCCTTGTGCAGGGAACCAAAAGACTGAGGAGGATGACTATAAAACTTACTCCTGTCCAACATGCGGCAAAGATTTTGATAAGCCTAACCTGCTTTCCAAACACAAGGTAATCCACCGACAAGACAAGCCCTATAAGTGTCAGGAGTGTGGCATGGCATTCATCCAGTTGCTGAGGCTGAAAAGACACCAGCAGACTCACTCTGGGGAGCGCCCCTTCTATTGCAAGGAGTGCGGAGGGACGTTCACGCGACTGGCATCGCTCCAGCGCCATCACCGCATCCATACTGGAGAGAAGCCCTACTCTTGCAATTACTGTGGTCATTCCTTCACTGAGTCAGGTACTCTACGGAGGCATGAGCGCACACACAAATTGGACAAATCATAATTCTTAGTTCATTTGTGATTGTGGTCTCTTTGGTTGCTTCTTACCTGAATGAGGCTTGCTCAGTTGGGCTGGAGAAAGCACTCCACTGCATGCACTCTGGCCAGTGCAGACCTACTTCCCAGCAGTGGCTGACAGGGAACACTGCATCATGGGGACCTCTGGAACTTGTACATGGTTGAGATTGTACTTACTGGCTTTAAACTAGCTTTGTACAAAAAAAAATATCCTAATTGCCACTGAGTAACGAAATGTAAGGCTTGAGAAGACTGAAATCACTCACAAGTGCTAGTGCTGTCTCAGTTCGCTGAACTGACGTTGCATCAGCTTGTGCTTTTTGCAAGGATGCATGAGCTATGAGACTTCTCTCTGCGGTCTTGATCACTGGATAAATTTGCTCTACCTTCTTAAGTGTGATGGTGCTTTGGTGCTGGGTTTGGAGATCTGTTGTTGCAGATCTTTGCTAAGTTGTAACAGTCCAGAGCTGTGGCTCTATCCCTTCTGTCCTTGCAATCTCCTGAGTTTTTCTTTCCATTACTTTTTTTTTTTTTTCTTTTTTATTTGGAGGGGAAGTATTGTGTTGTTATTTAAAAAAAAACAACCAAAAACAAAAACCCAAACCCAAACGAACCAAAACCCACAAACAACCACAAATCAGTTCCTTAATAAACTCAAGTTGCCAGCTGTATGTCATAAATGTTTCTATCTAAGGAAGTACTGATCCCTTACTTTTATGTGATTAGTGAATGTCGGTTAAAAATGGAAAAAGCTTTATTTTTGCTATAATGGTGGATATTCTTGCGGTGAAGGATTTGAATACATTTCTGTCTGGTGGAACTGTGCACTCTAAATCTGTCCAGCTAAACAGTAGGAAATGTTTGAGAACATATTTGAAGAGCAGAAGAACAAATTTAAACCACCTTTGCTGCTCATTGCATAGAAATCTTCATTTAAACATTTTCACACACAGGTTATCATAACAAAAGCATGTTTTGTGTTCTGTGATGTGTCCGAGTACTACCCAAAGTGTCTGCTAGACTCTTCACTTTGATTTAGATTCAAATGGTTAGTGAAGAAAAATTTCCTTGGAAACTAGCTGAGCAGACTTAGCAGGTTGCTGCCAAATACCTCAGGACTGTAAATTCCAAAGAGGTGGAAATGCTTTTGAAACTTAATATGACACTTAATCTTCTGTTAACCACTGTGGTGGATGCATCCAGTTTGTCCTTAAGTTGCCGGCTTAATTTCCTTTCCGTGTCAGAAAGCTTTGCTTCCTTTTCTCTGCCAGCTGTCATAATTTCACTAATTTCTTTCTAATGCATTCTGCCTTTTCAGAAGCAGAGTAAAAGTAAAGCTTCAGGGTAATGTACCTTTGCATTTACTATTAGGCTATTTAGTATAAAGTACTGATTGTGCCATTTGTTTGCATATTTCATAGAGTAAAAAAATGGTGATGGCTGCTCAGCACTTTCCACCCATGCAACAGCTGAGCAGGCATTCTACAGTTGTGGGTACTGTTGTGTTTGATGTGAGATCCTTGACTCAGATCAAACTGAACTACTGTGCGCAGCAATGCTGTAGCTTGATTATGAATGGGAGACTAATTCTCCCAGCCTCACTAATGGGTCATTTTAATTTAATTCCTCAAAGAAGTCTCCAGATTATGGAACTGATCTGCATCCCACTTCTTGAGGACATGCTCTGTTATCTCTGAAATGATGTACTTTTGTAATGCAGATACCTTTGCTGGGATGACTGGACCCTGCGTACCATATGCGTTCGCTACAGCTGTGAGTGGGACTTCTCCAGACTCCCTTCTGCAGGTAGTTTCAGTATGGTTTTAGGTTTCTGAAGGGCTTTTGATGGGGCTCCTTAGTAAGGGGTCAATCTTATCTGGGGGCTGCTTAGCCTTTCTACAAGGGAAGGTCTTTGCATGTAAAAAGTCCTGGTTGTGGTTAAATGATCTGCAGAGAGAGGTCATCAATGCTGTTCTGTGGGCACCATGGTGTTCAACACAATCTGAAGTGACCTGGAGAGATGGCAGGTAGCAAAGTGACAAAGCCATTCCAGCAGCTGTCATGCATTAAGTTTCCACCCTCACCTAAACCCATTTTGAAGTTGTCGGCTACAGTCTCCCCTTTTCAGGATCTCACTTTTTCCCTCAAGTATGCAGTGCTCTTGCTGTAGCGGGTTTTAATAACCAATTAAACTGCACCAATATGTATATTTTTATGTTGTGTGTCTGTTCTGCTTAGACAGTTGTAATTGGGAACATCTAGCTGTTCTGCTTTTTGGTGTAAGCAGTTGGTGGAATTTGTATCTGTAAGAGCATAATGGTGAAAGTGTTTTGAACAAAGGTCTGTTTAATGGGAAGAGTAAATGGTTGGTGAAGTGAAAACTACTAGGCTTAACTAAAAGGTTATTAAAAAGATACTTGCCTGGAAGGTTGACTTGCATATAAAGTGCTTGGCTGTGTGAAAGAAATGATTAAAATGTGATGGTTTCTGAGAAAAGCGTGTTGAACCCTCTTCAAAGAAACTTCCACTAACTCCTTTGTAAGCTATGGGAAATCCTTTGGAGCTTAGTTTAACCCAGAGATTGTCACTAGTGCACTTTGCTATTTTAATATAAAGGTTTGGAAATGGCCCTGACACTCTTAACAGTGTCTGTCTGAGGTGCTGATAGTCTACACCAGACATAGCTAGTTACAGTATCTAGCTGAAACAGGAAGAGCAATATACCAGCATTGCTTCATTAGAGAGGTTTTGAAGTGCGTGGTTTCAGCAGAAGTAATTTTTCTTTGTTCAGAATAGCCAATGTATCTGGTAGCTTGTTTGTGTCTGTAAAGGACATGGAAGAAGTGATTCCCTTTGATGCTGTGCTGTGCAAAGGACTCCTTCACAGGCTGTCATTGCCAGGGCATTACCGCAAGGACTTGGTCACAAGCATAGGGATGAAGCTCTGAGCTAGGCAGGGGATCCTGATTGTGCAAGTGCTTTTGATCACTAGATGGTGTTTATGAATGGTGAAATTGCTCTTTGCTAGTTTTCCTGTCTCCTCACTACGTTCCTTCTGCCCAACTAATTTCCATCACAGAGGGGCAGAAAGACTGTAGAGTAGTAGCTTTTCCTTTATGCAAGGTTCTGCATTCCACAAGCCCAAGCATATTTACCATGCAACACCTTTGTTAATAAAGTAAGAAAACAGTACCGTAGATACCAAGGACTAGCTGGTGATTCTAGATCAGGGAGGGTCAGGAGTCTGCAGCACTGTAACTATTTCTTGGCTTGGGTTGAGGTACAGGAAGACGCCTGTGAGTAGTTGCAAGACCTCATGTCTTGCATTACTTCTGAACATGTGTGGACGTGTAGTCCTTGCATGCAGTAGTAGAGTCCTTGCATGCAATAGTAGACACGGAAACACACTATCCATCTATACAAATACCTGGATTTGCTCGAGACCACAGCAGCATGTGTGAGCTAAAAGCACAAGAGATTTTCTTGTTCGTGTTGTACATGAGTAGGTAATATTTATTTCCAGTGTATTCAGTTGAGATACAAGAGCAGCTTTAAAATAGCTTCAGGACAGGGGAGTTCATGTAAACAAAAAGAATATCCCCAATTGGGACACTCGGGTAGGGGGTGAATCTTCCTTCATGAGCACTGTTTCATGGAGTTGAGAAAAACAGCTGGGAAGCCCCTTTCCAGGGGTGGCCAGCTGAGCTCTTGGAAGGAGCTGGCAGTATAAGCCTATCTGCATGACGATGCTGCAAGGTGGGTGTTCCTATCCAGAGAACCACTTCCCCTGCATGAGAGGCTCAGATGCAGTTGGTACAGCCGTGTAGCTGGTGGAGAAGCAAACGATGCTGGATAGTAGAAGACAGCAAGGGATGGGAATGCAGCTTCATCATGGAGCTGCCCCCAAGCAGTTGATGGAAGAGCCTTTAGGCAAGTGCTGTAGGTCAGAAAACGAAGATTTGAGCCCTTTATGTGAATAACTTGAGCAGGGAGATCTGGCTGCAAAATGCTGTTTGTCACCAAGTGAGGCTGGATAAACCAGGTACCAACCACACATATGTCTGCCATCATTTGGAAAACCCTTCACTTCTAGCATTTGGGGATGCAGCAAGAATAGCAATTATCAAGGAAGAAAGAAGAAAGAAAAAAAGCCAAAAATGCTTCTTGCCCTTTTGTTCTTTGCAACAGATGGGTGAAAACAGTATGTTCCCAGCAGTAACTTTTAATTATTTCACCACTGCACATCTCTCTTAAGCTGCAAGTTAGAAATGTCAGTTTAATTTTCTTTTAATTGCCTCAGCTATCAGGTACCTGAGAGAAACCATTTTTACCAACTGTCTAGTCTCTGTTCTTGGTCTCAGAAAGCAGCTTATTGCTGTAGAAGCACTTCAGAAAGGGGCTCTCCTAAGAGGAGAGCAAGGGGTGCAAATATTTTGCCTGTAATTACCTTATCCAACATACTCTGTATGAAAAGGGTTGTGTTCTGCAGCACTCATCTCATTGGCAGTGAAGGTGGGTTCGGGCTTCAGTTTGGTTTTCCTTGCCTGTTTCCATAGGGAATTTAAACTCAGTGTTTATTTGCTAAACCAGCGAGGGTGATGGGTTTTCACTATCCTATGAGATGTATGTGGCAGCTTTGCACAGCCAGGGCAGGGTGCTCAGCCTTGCCGGGGAGATAGATCCCATGCTGGCCAAGCTGGGATCCTCCTTTCCTGGAGGGAGAGGGATCAGAAATAAATAATGCATGAGTGACTGAGCTCTCTGTTTCTCTTGTACTTGATCAGCCTGCTCTTTGCTGACCACCTCCTCGTTCCCTGCAAGCTGTGTTTTGGAGGTTCATTGGGGTGCAGAGGAACTTGCAACCTGGTTTTCCTCTGGCTTTGCAGCTTTTCCTCAACTGCTCGTCCTTAGGATGTGGAAGTCAGGGTTCTTCCATGCTGTGCCAGGGGATATGTGGTCTTTGCAGTGGAGCAGGCGATACGGACTCCACTAAGGCTCCTCTACCCCCAAGGCCATTGCTGTAGACGACCTGGATTTTCCAGCAGGAAGGAACAACAGGCATGAGAAGCAGAAAGCAATCAGGCAGCTGTTTCTTAATGTAGCTGATTTTGTCTTTGGTAACATTGAATTATGCTTACATCTGATGTCCTTCTCCCTTTTTCTCATGGCTACAATGCTTATTTGAAAGCATGGATTTTTATATTCTGCATTTTTAAACTATTTTCCTGCTTTTCTAAATACAGAACCATCAGGAAACAAAATGCAGACATTATTAATTACAGAGGCCTTGATGCTCTGCCAGGTTTCAGATCCAGTGACTGTTCCTCTTGACAGCTAATGAGCTCACGTTAGAATGCCAAGCGAGCAGTAGCTGCTTCTTCCATTCCTGGAGGGCCCAGCAGAGAGCTCCACATTAATGCAGAATCACGCAGTATTAAGAAATATGGTTTTAATAAAGGTCACCTGGCCACACAGAGCATTTCTAGAGAAATAAAAATAGCAAGAGATTGAGAGTGAGGGTTTGGAGCTGTGATGGTGAAGGTGGGAAAGCTGTCCAGCAGTCCACCCAGCTAGCTCAGCAGAGCAGTTGCCTGGGAAGGGATATGGGCAAGCCAAGCTCCCTCCTGCCCCCAGGCATGGAAGCAGCAGTGCAAACACATTTCTACTCCCCTCTTTTATGCAGAACATTTAAAGACAAATAAAATCGGACCCTGACAATGAGCTAGATGCAGCCAGCAAGGAGCGGGTTTGCTTTTTGTGGGACATGTAGTACCGAGGCCCTCCAGTGCTCTTTGCAAGCAGGTCAGCGGGCTCTGCCCTGCTTTCACGTGCATGTCTAAAATGTCCCAAGAAGCTCATGCTGCATGAGGGGTCTGAAGAGCAACATGTTCCCCATGCTGCTGCAAGGCCCGGGAGGTGGGAGGAGAAGGGTATACTTCTCAGGAAGACAAAGCCTGTTGCAAACCCCAGCAGAGAAAGGGAGAAGCCCCATTCCTCTCACTAGCAGGAGGTGCAGTGTCTTTGCATGGTGAATTTCCCTTTGGATGCAGCTTTACTAGTATCCCCCAACACCCTTGCTCAGAGGCTGCTGAATAGTTTGGAGCCAGCTGGCTGAGCTTGAGCAAGCCTGCTGCTTACAGAGACAGCACTTGTGAGCATTGGGAAATGCCAATGCTGCTTTCGTCTATTTCTTTGCTCTCCAAGAGGAAGGCTAAAAGCAATGGTGTATGGGCTGTCCAGCCTGCTGCAGTCCACTGCTGCGGAGGGGTGGGAGAGCACCTGCAGGAAAACTGCTTACAGACACATCACAAGGGTGAACCTGTTTCCCTGAAGCCACTTTCCAAAGACAGTCATCTACCCTCAGTCTACAAGGTGATGCCAGGAGCATCTGGAGGTCTCACTGCAGAAGGGGACAGTGCCCAGTGGCCTTGTGCCTGTTTCTTCTCTGGGACTCCACAGCAACATTGCTCCCCATCACCCTCAGGCCTGCCTGCCTTCCCACAGGTACACGTGGCAGAGCCTGACCTTGATGGGGCAGCAAGCCCAGCAGGAGCAGCCCAGGGGCCCCTGCATGGGAGATGAGAGTATCCCATGCAAGTCTGCCGGTGTCTGACTCACCTGTTAATGTACAGCAGAGCAGCTGCAGAGCCCCTGGAGGTGCAGCCTCTCTCCTCCCCCAAGCCTTGCTGCCTGCATGGAAGAAAGCAGCCTGGGAAATGCAGCAGGGCTGCGCTACCTGCCTGCCCTGCCTGCACAGTTATGCCTCCTGGTGCACCTACCAGGAGAGTTTTTTGCCTGCACCTGGCTTTTAGATGCTATTTCCACTTCTGCCAGGGAGAGCCCCAGCACTAGTAGAGCTCACTAGACTTCATGCTGTGACCTTCAATTTGTCCCCGGTGCATTGTGCTTAATCCCTGTTTTACTTCCTCTTCAAGATGTATTTCTTACCATCTAGTTGGTCCTTGGCCACCATGTAAGTGGTTTCTCCCTCCCTGCAAGTCCACTGTGTGTTTCTGTTTCTGGTGTGGGAGCTTTCCTGCAGGGATATTTTCCCCCCATTTCTCTTATTGCCTGTCTCTCACACACTGCTTAGCTTTCACCTCCTCATGCTGGATGTTTCTGTGTCCTCTCTGACATCAAAATCAAACTTTTCACTTTGTTTTGAGCTGCTCACTTTGTAGTCAGTCTCAGCACTGAGGACTCTCTGCCTACAGTTGTTTTATTTGGAATTAGCAGAAATTAAATCCCCCAAAGTCCTGGCAAAATTTCAACAAAAATGCTATAGAGCAGCCTGCAGACTTGCACTGCTGAACAGGGCTTTGCACGTGCAAATATGGGAATATGATCCTGTTGTCAGGAACTGCGGGAGCATGTGAGAAGGGGTGCTTACCCCTAGGCTTCACTTAGAGCATCTTGAAGATGATCCACAGCAGTGCTGCTAGCAAGGTGGATGCATGACAAAGCTATTGCCATCCCACTGTCTGCTCCCTGGGTGCTTGTTTCCTCTGTTTTTCATCTTCTGGACTACATGCCTGCAGTAAATGAGAGCATGTGTCTTGAAGACAGTTCTAGATCCAAGTAGCTCAAAGGAATTAATTGTTGTTGTGCCCACAGGAAACCAGAGACATATAAACCCATTTCCTTCTGGAGTCATAGCCAACTGGGCCATGAGATCGCTGCTGTGTGATGGTGTATGTGAGCACCCATAAGCAGGCCGCCTCAGCAGGGCACCATGGCTTGTCTAGGGGCTGAAACTATTATTTATTGCAGGGATGTGATATAAGTGAACTAGCTTCCCAAACAATATTCTCCATATATTAGCATCCCTGCACCCAGTAGTCTGAAACACTCCTCCCAACAGTTTTATTCCCATGCTGCTTCCTGTGTAGCCTCCTTTTGCACTGAAACAAACCACACCATACCAGCAGAAAGCATTTGCTATGTCTTGCCAGCATCTCTGAAGCAGAGAAGTGTAGCTTGGGTTGAGGAATAGAAGTAGGATTTGAACTCAAAGGATAGCCACTGCACACAAACTGGGATGGTTTAAAGACCAGAGGGCAGGAGAAAGTTATGGGATGACATCTGCAGAGGCCGGAGGCAGCTTCAGCTCATTGTGGTGAGAGAAGCATCACCACTGAGGCCATCTGCGGCTTGTTCACAAGCTACAAAGAGAGCAGGGACCAGGGCTGGAGCTCCCTCTCTAATACAGGTTGCCAAAAGCAGTGCCGGGCTGGTCCTATGGTGACCCTGGCATTGCTGGTTTCCCTCCAGCTATGCTGATGGAAGGGGAGCCTTCCCTATGCACAATGCTTTCTGTGCCCAGGGCAGGCATGCTGCCGTAGCCAGCCTGAAAGGAAAAAGAAATTCTGTGGAAGAAAAAGGTAATTCTGATGAATATCACTCTCCCCTTCAGACTCTTGAAATAGGGGATAAATGTTGTCAGGGAAAAATACAATAAACTGTCTTCCCTGCTCAGGTCTGTGAGTAACATGTTCTCCTGGGCTGGTTTCTCACTGCAGCAGAACTCTGTGCTGAAGATGCAGCCAAGAAAAAGCCTTTTGAGATGCCATATACTAAGAAAGTGCAGTCATACGACCTGGGTGAGAAAATGGTGATTTCAGAAAAAAAAAGATGTCACAAAATCTATAGCACACATGTAAGTGCATTTTTTAAAATTATTTTTTCTTTGTGAATTGCTGCTTTTATCCTTGCAGTCCCTGGACTGATCTGACATCCACCCAATATTTTCCTTGGTTACCAGCATTAGGTTAAGGGATAAACACCATGTTGCCTACCCACAGAGAAGCAATGGTGCCAGCAGCTGAGGAGATTGGGTTCTGGGGGCAGCTACTGAGCAGGCAGTGTGCCTGAGGCCACATGGGTGTAAAACATAGGAAATAATACTGCAGCATTTAGCAATAGCACAGCAAATCTCAGTGCCATACCTGATAGGAGGGGAAGGTGATTCTGCTCTCAGACAAGCCTGTTCATTCATTCACACTGTTCCTCATGACTATGTGCATACCACCTGCAAGGTGTGTGGCCAAGTGTCTTGTCCAGCAGCCAGTGTATGTCTGGTCTCCCAGGCCACAGTTAGGTTGGTGATCCTGTGATGCTTTTGTCTGTGCATTTCTGCACCCATTAGGACCCGACAGCAGTGTGACCTCAGACACCTTAATTAATCTCAGCATTCAGAAATGTGAGCGTTAACAATCTCTTGTGATAACTCACTGCAGCCCTAAAGTGGAAGTGACAGATGCACTTGTTTGATTTGTGTTCACTGTTGATAATAGGAGACATTTATCCCTGTGAAAGAAAGCATCTTCTCTTGTCTGGAGATGGAGACACACTTCAAAATTAGATTTTATTTTTAATTCATGACTATTTTAGTAGTGACACTCCTGCTCTGTCCAAGGTCCTCTCTTGTTTCCAACTTCTGCCATGGCAGGCAACCTACAAAGCAAGAGCCCTCAGTCCAGGGGCTGGGTCCCACATTGTGGATAACTTTTCTTTTTTTAGTGTATTGTTCAGCACTTGATTGTCTTAAATCCTACCAGTGAATTTCAAAGGAGAGACAGCAGCCTTCTAGGCCTGCTGAGCTTGGCTGGTCCTCAAGCACACTCTGTATTTTGGCAGGTCACACTTCAGTGGGTCCAACTGCTGTTCAAATATAAAGGAGGAATCGATAATAAGGATCTCATTCGTTCACACTTTAGCTCTCCTCAGCCCTCGCTGCTTTCTGAGTGAAGATTAGTGATTCCTCACATGCAACCACTTTCCACCTCCTACAACAGCAATTACACAAATTCTTCTGCATTCCTTCCCCCTCTTGCATCAATGCTGGTAGCTGTTCACTCCCAGCGTTTTCCACCAGTTAATGCAAGAAACTGGTATATGCTATTTCCTACAGAAGCACTGTTGTGTTTTTAAGTTCCTGTAGGAAGTCATCTAGACCTCTACAGAGCTCTTGTGGTGTGATGCTTCTTGTTAACTTTAAGCCAGGCTTTGGGGATAGTCCTCCTCATCATGTAAGTAACTGGAAAGGGGAATCCACATTTCTCCTGGTTTTGCCTGCAGTGACCTCCAGCAATGTGCTACTATGTCATCTTCTGTGATCTTGTCCCTCTTGAAGATCAGAACAACCATCAGCCTTCGTCTGTGTTGGTGACTTACAAACCCAGGCCTGCTTGTGGCAGACCTCAGGTGGGTAATCTTCAATTATAAACTGCACAGCCTCTTTGAAAAGATCATTTAAAAGCATTTAACAAGTATAGCTGGAAGCCCAATTCCTTCCCTAAAGGTTAAATTGAAGTGCAGATAATTACTACTCTTCTCCCTTTGGTGGCATCTTTTACTTTAGGCTGTAGAAACAATATGTAGGTGCTTTAAAGTTTAAAATAAGCAAATATGTCTCGGTGTGGCTGTAAGTTAAAAAAACATCTTTGTGTTTCCAGATGAAGAACCCAAGGTAGAAGAGGTAGAAGTGTGTGTTCCTGCTCAGCAGGTGAGTCACCAGCAGAGCTAAGGGCAGCACTCCATGCCAGGACCTTGTTACACAGCAGCTGAGTGGTGAGGCTGGTACTTGCAAGGCTGGGCTGTCGGCAGGGGACATGGCCCTAGTTTGAGACACTGCTCTGCCATCCCTGTGCTGCTGCACAGTTGCATGTTCGTTAGCTGCAAGCCAGTATACCAGCCATGTACAGCCCCTGAGTAGGGTAGACCTGGAGGTGCTGGTGGGACTGAAGCACAGCTGCCTTGCGCTCCTCGCTGCCGGGCTGGAGCTGAGTGCTCTGTGCTGCCCACAGGGTTTGATGCCAGTGGGGCATCTGTGAAAAGCAGCTTGCTGTGGGGATGGTGGCATGGGTGCTGCCCCAGTACTTGTAGCACTCGGTGCTGGAAGGTCCCCGCAGGGACAGTCGCCTGCAAGTGGAGATGGAGGGCCAGGCCTGGGTGACAGAGGCAGGCTGGCATGTCCTGCTGAGCAGCAGGCAGCAGATGGCAATGTCGCCCTGCAAGAACCACAGGCAGAGAAGCAGGCAGACAGGGATGCAGGTAGATGCTTGCTGTGGTGACAGCTTGGAGACAGTGGACAAAGTGACACCCTCTGCAGTGGGTCCAGCTTCTTCAGCAGAAGCTGGAGAGTTTCAGACAGTGTTGGGTACCTAGCAGAGGTGCTCCTTGGCTCCAGGCTAGCTTAGCTGCCTGCTCTTTGTGACTGCCTATGTGGAAGAGGCAGGTAAGGGAGCAGGCCTTCTGCCTGCTGCCCTCCCATCCTGCCCAGCAGAGACCGGGTGGTCACAGTTGGAGTAGCCACAAAATGTGAAATAGCCCAGGCTGGCTCTTGCCGGGCCTTGAGTGGGGTATGATTTTTGACATCTGGAGAAACTTAGGCAAGGAGCACGCCTGTGAAGAGGTGCTGGGAACACTGGAACTGGTCAGCTATTGTTTTCAGCACTGGGGTGAAGCTGCTCCCACAGCTGAGCCTCGGTAAAACCTTGGCATGGCTGGGACATGAGCTTCAATAGGGTGTTGTGCCTCCTCTCCCCAACTCACCTGGTGCCAGTGGGTATCTTATGGGTGCAGCAGCGTGGGGTGCTTGGATGGCTACATCTCCTTCCTGAGCTCAGAGATTGGTCCTGTGGAGCCGGGGTGGGATGGAAAGCTGGGCTGTTCCCTGTAGCTGTTGCTGACTGGCTTAGCCATGTCATGGGGCCATCTCAGAGCTGTACCTTGGGGACCTTGTGCTGCTGTGCACTCTCTATCTGATGGGAGGAGAGCCAGTGCTGAAAGCATTTTCTTCTTCTTTTCTCTGAGCGGTTCCTTCTCGTCCTTTATCAGGAAGGACTGCTGAGCTCAGGGAAATGGGAGAGTTTGCCTCCACAGGGCAGGTTCCTGAGGAGTGGCTGTGGGTTTTGCTGACTTCCCCAGGCTAGCAACATGCTGGCAGTACAAAACATCAGTGGTACAGAACACAGGGCAGGCATCAGGTGGGAGTTCCTGGGTGTTGCTGCTGCAAGTAACGTTGGCAGTCAAGGTACCTCATTGCAGGCCTGTGAAGAAGAGGCCAGAAGGTACTAGAAAAAGATTTTCAGTTGTCAAAAGGTGTACTGTTGGTCCCCTAGGCCTCTCCACTGCCTGGCTCCAGCACATGTCATCTAGGTTTGGACCAAGCTATTCCCCAGGGAGCAAGGCACTGAACTGCACTTTCTGGGTCCATCCTCCTCTCCCCAGGTAGGAATGCTTCAGATTGACATGGGACCATGCTGGTGCTTAAAACCCAGCTCATTTCTTCCAGCTGAGCACTCCTGAGTCAGCATTTCTCCTGCCAGCACTTTACAGTGGTTGCAAGATAACAAGAAAATACTGTGCTCAGAGGGGTGGTGGTTGTCCCAGCCGGGTATCTCCTGATTAGGTGCTGTATAGAGATACCGGCTGTGTGCTTTCAGCATGCCAGGGCCAGAGGTGGGGTTTGGTGAAAGGGTATGTGGGTCATGGAAACAGGGGTAGGTCGTCGTGGTGCCCCTACCACTAACCTTCAGCTGTATCACTGGTTCCATGCTAAAAGATGTGAGCACCTTGGAAGGTGATGACTTTGCAATGCTCCTTACAAAAAACAAGATGCCAGAAGGCATTAGGTCTGTGTGGCCTGACCCTAATTTCTTCCTCTTAGGAGAATTTGTGTGGCACTATGTTCTCTTTTTGCTTTAACCTAAAGCATGGCACTGTTCGCATGTTAGAGGCCGTTCTCATGTTCTCACCGTTAGAGGCCAGGCTCTGCTGCAGTAGTGGCTGCATTTTGAGGAAGGAGTGTCCTGGTCTGATACATCCATGAAACACTGCCAATGGTGCTCATGAGAGAGCTCAGACTAAATGAGAGGTCCCGAGAGAGGCACTGAGGTTTTCAGGCTGGGCTCTGTGTTGATGCTGTGTGTAGTTTCATGTGCTTCTCCCCCCTAAAGTTATGCTTTGGTTTACAGGAGAGACTTGACTTTTCACATTAGCACTTAGCTGTGACACTTGTCTCAGCTGGAAGAACAAGGAGACTGAGGCATAGTATAAAGGTGCAGAGGTCTTTTCTGTCCAAGAAGATGGTAAGTGTAGTATGTTACATGTGGGACTGATGACAGAGGGGGGGCATGGATACCCAGAGAAGGGGACAGGCAGCAGTAGAAAAGCCATGGGTAGAAATGAGGAGGAAGGAAACTCTGCCTTGGAATCAAGTGCAAAACTGAGCTAGATCCTTCTCTACTTGCTTTTTGTCCGATCATCTAGAAGTCCTGGAAAAATTAATGGAGAGGGGAAAGCAGTCAAACCTTGAATGCATTGCATGTTGGTGGTGACGTTCCCCTTCAGTGGAGATAAGGAATATGCAGTCTTTGCAGTCAGGGGAAGGAGACAATTTCAGTCCGGGACCCAAGATGACTATCTAGCTGGACATTGCTTGTGCCACGTAAACCTGTTGGGGGTCAGATTGCTGCCAACATTGTAAACTTCTGTCATTCTCCAGGTGCTAATTGGCTTTTATCTCTTAAAATGAATTTTATTAACTAGGTTTAGACTTTGCTGCCTGTATTGTGGCCTATAAACCTCACTTGAGGTTCTTCATCTTCAAGTGAATTGGAGAGGGTTTGACAGAGTGGAGGAAAATTAAAACAAAGTGGTTTCTTCCAGTGTGAGATGCTGTGGGTGTCCTGCCAGCCCCATGGCTGGGCACTTCTTCAGGAGCAACTCCAGGTTTGCTCCAGTGAGATGGTGAGGATACAGAGTGGTCTGGGGGCTGTGGCCAGCTCTTGTTGTCTTCTGCGCTGGAGCAACCCAGGTCCATCACACCTGCAGGACCTCAGTAAGGCTCTACCAACTCCAGCCAAATGAGTCCCTCATGCTGACTCCTTGTCCCTTAATGCTCTGCTGGTCTTGCTGGGCTGTCCCCCTCCCCATTGCATAGGAAAGGAAAGCATTGCTCAAGCCTAGTGGGACTGCGGAGGATAGTGAAAATGTCCTGGTTTCTTTGGGTAGCGATAACCTGCAGGTGTGGAGTTGGCTGATGGGACGACCTAGGCCTCTTCTACCAGCTTGGCCTCTCAAACAGCTGCTCCCAGAGCTGTCATTAATGGCAATTTATCAGCAGAAAGAAATGTACTGTCTCTGCCTTGCCAGCAAAATGCTAACAGGGAGGCTGGAGGCTTGGCTGCTCATTCAGAAGTTTGCAAAAATGCTGAGCTCTGACTGCTGCTCCCTTCTGCATCACTCTCGGTGGCCAAATCAGCAGAGGGCACTCCATGTCCATGCTTGATCCACTTGAGAAGGGAGGGAAGGTCCTCTCCTGCTCCAGGGCCAGAGGAGGCATGGACCAGCAGCATTTGCTTTCTGACTGCCTGGCCTCTCTTCTAGCACCCTACCAAAGAGCCCTGGGCGCGGGGCCACTTCCCTGATGGAAAGATCAGGTTTGATGAAGGAAATCATTAAGCAGTCAGTGAAACGACAGGCAAATTTAGATTAAACAGCAGGAAATTTGCTCTCCAGCAGCACAGAAGAGCCATGCTGTGCTCCTCTGGTCTGGCAGGAGGTCATCCAAGACAAACAGGGAGCTGCCTTCTGGGGTGGACTGGCCAACCGGCAGGATGGGTGAGAGCCGGGGATCTGAGCAGGCAAAGCTGTAAAAGCAGTTTGGCTTTGTGCTCTGCTGAGGTCACCACAAGTGCTAAGGGAGGAGCTCCCACCCTGCCCACAGTCTGAAGAACAGTAACCCCAGCCCATGCAGGGAACAGAAGGAGCCTTTCCCACCATAGCCTGATGCAGTCTTTTTTTTTCCCTTACCGGAACAGGATATTTATCAGCCTGAGTGGCATCAGCATGGTCCCAGCCAGGTTTGGTGCAGACCATGTCCTCCTTGGTGAGGTGGGCTGGGGGCTGGTGTTTGGAGACAGGCTTTGGGCTCTTTCATTAAGAATATTTGTGTAAAAACATAGAGATAAATGCTCCAAAGGTGATGTTCCTATGATGCCCATGGAATTGCCTTCTCACTGAACAGGGAGCTAGATGCTGCCTTTTGCATTGCTGTAGCACTGCAGGTTTTGATGCAGCAGTGACTTCTCAGTGGAGGTCTGTGCCTGAAGAGTCAGCAGTAAAGGTTGAAGGCTCATGGACTTTCTCAGATGGCATGTCCTGCTGTCTTTTGTGGGGCAGGAGGAGAGAGTGATTGAACTGTGGTGTGTTTCCTCTCCAGTTTCTTCACTGGTTGAAATCTGTGTTGTGTGAGAGCTCTTGCCCTTGGCTATCCAAGGGCAAGATTCGCCAGCACTTGGATGACCACCCCATAAACCCCACCTGTCTGACTGGTTTCTGCAGGCCAGAAGTTACAGCTGAAACAGTGGTGAACCTTAACAGGAGAGAAGGCTTGTGCATCTCTAGGCAGTACCTGTGGTTTGAGCAAGCCAAAGGCTTCACTCAAATGTAAGCTGGTGTATTTCTAGCCAGTAGAGGTGATGGCTTCCTGAGAACCTGCCTGCAAGTTCATTTGTTCAGTGAAGTCTTTATCAAGAGAGTGAAGGTGATTTTCCAGTCTTGTTGATGTCTTCAGGAAATAGGTTGCGTGGAGGTTTTCCAGCATGCTGCAATCTTAGCTATTGCCCTTTGACAGCAGCGAAGATAAAGATACATGAACCTTCTGCTCAAGGAAGCTCCCTCCTCCTCTTGCACCACTTCCTGGAGATTAGCATGCAGTCTGCTGCTTCATGGCCTGAGGCTCTATTCCCTGAAGAAGCAACTGGGGTTTCACATACAGCCTATGGAAGTACTCTCTGACTTGTTTCTCCTCAATCACTTGGAGCAAGAGCTTGTGTGAAGGTGTCTGAGCTCCACACAAGTGTGAGAAAGCATCAGGGTGGAGCTGGCTGATCTGCTCTGACACTGCAAGCAAGAGGAATGGATCTTGTTTAGACAACCTAAACAAGTAGCTATTGCTTAGAGTTAAAGAAAGAAAGCTGAGTTAAAACCATGTTCCCTGGCACGATACTGCTTGAAACAACAGCGTGTTTATGTAAGACTGTAAAAAAGAGCCAGGAAAGTCTGCCAGCCTAGCCGTGAATGTCCTGGTGAACCTCCCAGAGCCCATAGCCATGGTCTCAGCTAGCTCCATTTGGCAAGATTAGACCCAAAAGGGAGAGAGCTCTGTAAGTGGGACCAGCTGGGGAGTTTGAGGTTGCACAGACCTGACATGAGAAGGGCCTATGGCAGTGCTAGTCAGCAAAGAGGGAAGAGGAGGTGAGCTTTCTCCTGTTTTTCCTAATATCCAATCTGAACATCCCCTGGTGCAATTTGAGGCCATTTCCTCTTGTTCTATCACTTGTAACTTGGGAAAAGAGTCTAACACCCACCTTGTTACAACCTCCTTTCAGGTAGTTGTAGAGAGCAGTAAGTTCTTTCCTGAGCCTCTTCTACAGACTAAACAACCCCAGTTCTCTCAGCTGTTCCTCATCAGACTTGTGCTCTAAGCCCCTCACCAGCTTCGTTGCCCTTCTCTGGACCTGCTCCAGCACTTCAGTATCTTTCTTCTAGAGAGGAGCCCAGAACTGAACATAGGATTCAAGGTGCAGCCTCACCAGTGCTAAGTACAGGGGGATGATCACTTCCCTGGCCCTGCTGGACACACTATTGCTGATACAAGCCAGGATGCTGTTGGTCTTCTTGGCTGCATGGGCACAAGCTGCCCATGTGCAGCTGGCTGTTGACCAACACCCCCAGGTCCTTTTCCTCCCAGCACTCTTCCAGGCACTCTTCCCCAAGCCTATAGCATTGCATGGGGTTGCTGTAGCCCAAGCGCAGGACCCAGCCGTGAGCCTTGTTGAACTTCATACAATTAGCCTCAGCCTATCGATCTAGCCTGTAGAGATCCCTGTATAGAGCCTTCCTTTTCCTCATGTTGACCAACACTCCCACCCAGCTTGGTGTCATCTGCAGACTCACTGAGGGTGCACCCGATCCCCTCATCCAGATCACTGATGAAGATACTGGACAGAACTGGAACCAGTACTGAGTCCCGGAGAGCACCACTTGAGACTGACCACCAACTGGATTTAAATTCATTCACCACTACTCTTTGACCTTGGCCGTCCACAGCTCTTACCCCACAGTTCCTCTGGAGAGAAGGAGCTGGGCTTGCCAGCTTGCAGTCAGGATGCAGTTTCAGATGCTTTCCTCAGATGAAGTGTTAGGAAGAGTCCTGGACTGTTGGGCTTAAGAGTCCTTGGGCTGATGAATGCAGGTGAAACCTCTGCTCACTACAGGCAATCCGCTGATACAAGTGCTTCCAGAAACCAGTTGTGCTTTGTCTTGGAAACAGGTGGGGTTTGGGCCATTTTGTGTCCAGTGGTCCCCTTAGGAGATTGCCCTGGGGACCTTCCCTCTCAGTTTTTAGGATCTTCTATGAATTGCCAGCACAAATGTATCTGTGGCCAGCTTCTTCCCCGTCTGTTCTTGAGCCAGAGGACAGTGCTGGCACAAACAGCTCTTCTCCCTGCCTATACTCTGAAATAGTCTTTCTTTGGCCTTGGGCTTCAGAGGGATGCGTATCAAAACCAGAAATAAATGGGCTTGAAATGCTTCCCATAATTTGTAAGATCTTGACCCTCTGATAGCAAGATTAGAAGAAAGATAAAAAAATCAGCATTCAGACTGGAAATGCTATTGTTGAATAAACAACACTGCATAGCTAGTACCTCTTGTTTACAATTGAACTCATGAATTTTTAGATATTAATGTATGAGGGATTGAGTAAACAACCATTGTGCCTCTAAGGAATGCATCCCAGGCTGTCCTGAGCTGGAATACTTTGTACTTTCCTGATTGCCTTCCAAGAATTTCAAATTACTTTGTAACAGAAAAACAAGCCTCTTCACGAGATGTTTGCTAGGTTCTTGGGACAGCCTTAGTTCCTTCACACTGTGATGTGGCTGGTTTTGGGGCAGACCTCTGTAACTTAGGTACTGTGGGATGCTGAATGCATGTGTGTTCATATAGAGGTGGGGATTACACGTGAAGAATAAACCGATCAGGAAAGTCAGCCTGGATGCATTAAAACCCTGCTGTAGTGCACAGATCTGCAAGCAATGTGTAGCCCTGTCAGTCCCCATTCCTTACGGCTGTCCAAGTGCCATTTGGCTAGTTTTGACCTGAGACCAACAGCCGAAAATGAAGACAACTTTCCATTGGTGCTGGGGGCTGGGGATTGCAGATAGAACATGCAACAAAGGCAGCTTTGAGGTGTGCTTCTCAGCTAGTCTGGGCAGTCCTGTCTTGAGCATCATGGCCAGCACTTCGGTAAAACAGGCAGGAGGGTCCCTCGCTACCTGGGTTGTTCTTGGGTTTGGTTTCTAAGCCAGCAGGCTGGAGCTGTGGAAAGAGTCATGAATTTGGGTTACCAAACCATCTGCTGGCTGCATTTTATAAAGCAATTAAAACAAAATTGTTTCCAGCCCTTCTGTTTGCAAGATGTCGTCTAAAGAGAGATAGCCAAGCCAGGATTTGCCTGATCCTGACACAGCTCCAAATATGAATTAATTTGATCTAAACCCTCTACTGTGCACACTAGAAAGTGAGGACTTCCCTTCTGAGAGCTCAGGGAGCATGCAGGTAAGCAGGGCTGCCATGCTGTTAGGTTTGAATGATGATGCAGTCCATGAAAATGGCATTTTGACACCTTTTATAACTGCTTTTAATGAGAAATTATTAAAGAGAGTAAAAAAATAGTAGAAAGTAAGAACACTTTTGCATGGTAGAGGATAGTAGCTTATTGCTGAAGACTGATGGATGACAGGTCTAGGTGTGTTGAATGGAGCTGCTAAAGCAATGGTCTGGGGAGCTCTTCTCACAGTACCTCACAGGGCAGGGGGAGTTGGTGTGACTGCATGGGTAGGTGGGGGCATGGAACCCTTGAGCCTCTGCTCACACACTGGCTCCTAGTGACCTCTCAAAGCATGAAACTTTGATTTCTTCCTTCTTCGCCAGTGAAAGGCGTGCAAAGAGAGCGGAAAAACAGGTAGGGATGAAAAGAGAAGTTAGGGTAAGATTGTTCTTCCTTGTCCTCCTTTGGCAACTGTCACCTTTCAAAATCAGAGAATAACCTTGTGTTGGAGGGGAAAGTGAGGCCATGACTGATGGTGAGGGGCATATACACAGAGGATTTAATATTCTTTCCTGTGTGTTTTTATGCCTGTAGGGTTTTCATTCTTGTTCTGCAGAGATGTCATGCCCAGGAGAGATGGGAAAATGAGTCCTCATAAGTCTGCAGAGCATGTGTTTGTGGATGCCCTTATGTCTAAGGACTGCTTGACAGCCAAAGATGGCAGGATCGAGATGCTCTTATGAAAGCAGGGACAGTTTGCCTTGGTGCTCCAGTCTGTGCTTGGTGAAGAGGATACACATCCATGCCACTCTTTTAGACTCTAAACCTCTTTCAGACTGCCCCTGTGATGCTCTGGGTGTGAAATGGAGAGAAATGATGTATGATGTTATGGAGGTCAGACTTGAGTTAAAGCATCTCCTTTCTCCAGTAGGAGAAGAAAACATGCCCCAGTGCTGAGTCTTGAAGATGGTGGGATGGTATGAAATGAGATGATGAGATGGTGGTGGCTATGGCGTTGGGTTTGCAGGATGCAATGGGGATAGCCCTGCCATGCCAACAACCAGCCGAACGTACTATAGTTGTGTATTGAGGGGCTGCCCAGGTCTTACACCTTACTTACAGGGGGGGAAAAAAGAAGAAAACAACAGGCTGGCAAGGAGGCAGGAGAGGGGTCTTCCCCAGTGAGCAGAGGGGGTAGCACAGTTGCAGGGTCCTGGACAGGCCCCACTGGGGCAGCTGCTTGGTTTACAAGAAGAAAGCCCTGAGCGCAGCACCGTGCTGAGCCGGTGGCTTATGTAAGAGCTGGCAGTGGGGCTGGTGGTGCGGAAACCCAGCAGGGCGCAGTCGCCTTTGATTTTCTCCTGTTTGCTCAGCAGCTTTCATGCAGCAGGGGAGCGAGGCGAGGGCGCGAGATTCCTGCACACTGAGCTCCTCTGTTTCTCTCGGCAGGATAAACAGGACATAAAACAAAGCCCTGAGCCAGCCCTTGCCTTGGAGGCAGCATGCTGCCAAACTCGCCATGGGTCAGCCTGTCCCACCATGTGCTCCCTGGGGATCAGCCACCCCATGCAGGATGACACAGCGTGGGATGCAGGGAGATTATGGGAGCCCACCCAAGGGCGTCTGTGGGCACTGCAGTCATTTTTGTGTCAGGGTGAGGGTTGCCCCATGGCATTGGTGAGGAGTGGGCAGGAAAAAGGTGGCAAAGGTCCCTGGCAGGGCTCAGACAGCAAGTCCAATGCCCTTGGAGAACTGAGCATGGGTGCTCCAGAAATGACACCAAGCTGGACATTGGCAGACATCAGCTGGGCTGGATGTCCCCTGCAAGGGTTTTGCTGTGACCCAACTGCCCCACAAGGCACGGTCCCAGCCAGTGGGACCAAGCCCTGTCTGATGCACCATGGGACACAGCAGGGCAAGTCCTCTCTCCAATGGGCTCTGTGCATGGGGTTTCAGTGCTCCCTTAAAGCTGGGCTGCTTTATTTATAACTTCCCCTAAGGAGTAGTTTCTTGGCCCTCTTACCCTCATGCCTGTCAGTGACAGAGGGCGATGGAGCTGGCCTCAGCCTTTTCCCAACACAGTATTAGCTAAACCGGGTCCCCAGAGATGCGCCAGCACAAGCTCATGCCAGCTCCCCTGAATTTCCACAGGGCCATGATTTCACCACTGTCAGACTGCTGCAGGCCAAAGTGAGAAGATGGGGAGCAAGTGCTTACTGCTGAGATTTGAAACACTTCCAGGAGTTTCAAGTGGGGTTTGCTCTGGAGCAAAGTGTCCTTGAAGTCACTTTGTTGGGGAAAAGCATTGGCCAAAAGTAAGGCTGCAGCAAAACTCCTAGGAAATTATACCACTGCTAAAGCAGCGCAAAGGGAGAATGGTTTGGTTCTGCACCTCTGTCCTGGTTGTCTGTCCTGCCAGCAAGGTCCCCTCTCCTCCAAGCTACTGCTGGTGAATTCATAGAATCATAGAATAGTTTTGGTTGGAAGGGACCTTCAAAGGGTCTAGCTAGTTTCAACCCTCTTGCCATGGGCAGGGACACATTCAAGTAGATCAGGTTGCCCAGAATCACATCCAGCCTGGCCTTGATGTCTCCAGGGATGGCACATTCATCAACTCTCTGGCCAACCTGTGCCAGTATTTTACCACCCTCATTGTAAAAAATTTTCCTCATGTCCAGCCTGAATCTCCCCTCTTTTAGTTTTAAACCATTACCCCTCGTCCTATCGCAACAGGCCATGCTAGAAATTCTCTCCCATCTTATATACCACTTTCAAGAACTGAAAGGCCACAATAAGGTCTCCTGCCCCAGCTCTGCCATACTCTGTGTGCTGTGTGCAATGGCATTGCCAACTTCTGCTCCCAAAAGGAAGAATTTTGGCAGGGAAAAAGCTGCCTGGGCAGAGAACTGTTTTACTGGCTGGGATCTGGGAGCTCTGAGCCACACACATTGAAAATGCAGAGGTAAGAAAGCCAGGTACTGCCTGCTGCAGTGCCGAGCCTGGAAAGCCAGGCTGGGGTGGCCTTCAGATTCCCCTTCTTGTGCCCAGATGGGAAGACCAAGCTGGTGGCTGGAGCTGTATGAGGACTAGGGTCATTGAAGACTGGGGCCGTATGTGGGGCTGACTCCCCCTGCAGCCACACCAGCCTTGTTCACGGGAGGCTTGAGGAGCAGCATGCCTGGATGCTGGTCCAGTTGCCTGCTTGTGAATGCTGAGCGCCCCTGCAAGTGTGAGTGGCCAGCAGAGCCAGAGCTGTGCTCCTCCAAGACCACTGCGATCTTGGTGGTGGCGGTACATGCAAACCCTAGGACCACTTGTCCAAACCTCTTGGCTTGGGGTTCTCTGAGAGCCAGCTTTCTCATAGGAGTCCAACTCTGGGACTGATGGGTTGGAAATACTGCAAGAACAGCCATTTTTCTGTTTTGGGTTGGTTTGTTGTTTTTTTCCCCTGATGTTTGTATCTTTCCACTTCCGTCTCTGGCCAAGGTGAGCGGTGCCAAGGCACAAGGGCCAGGCATACCCAGAGGGAAGGGGAAGCAAAGCACCCTCAACCCGCAGGAAAATGGGGACAGAAAGCAAACACGGCGGCTGGGAGCAAGGAGGAGGATTTCTTTGCTGGCTCTGGCCAAGTGATGGCTCTCCTCAGGGGCTCTGTGGACTCAAAGTGAGTATCGTTGCTCCGATTCAGCACCCTGTCCTCTGCTGTTGCACTGATACTGGTTTGCCACAGGAGAGTCTGTACATGGGGTGCACACAGGGCTTGACACCCTCCCACTTCCCAGACGTGCAGTCAGGTATCCTTGGCCCCACTTTGAGCAGCAATATGGGCTCAAGCTGCATGAGTTGAAAAGGCTCAAGTTCTCAAAAAGCATTGCGGGATCAAAGCTTTCTAAACACTCAGGGCATTTGGCCCAGGAGGTTTTGTTCCTACTATTTATAGCAGTTGGGGCCAAGCAAGTTCAGAGTTGGAGGCAAGCTTTTCCAAAGCTGGGGGACATTTGGATTAGGGAGGGGGAAAGGGAGTTCAGCCAGGCCTGTTTCCAGCAAACGTTGACTCCTTCCCTTAGGTATGTGTTGCTATGCATGACACACTAACAACAGCTCTGCACAGAAGTGCCTGGCTGGGGCTGTAAAGATTGAAACAAAAATGTGAATTGGCTGGAAAGGAGAACATGAAATAGAGAAAGTTTCCAAACAGCAAAGCTGTAGCATTTGAAAGTGAAAACTTTCCTTACCAGCTTGTTTTCATCCTCCGGTCAACCTCCTTCAATTGTAAACACGTTCATATTGGTTTCAAGGGGAGAGCTGGCGATGACTTCTTTACAGCAGAAAGACCAAGATATGGCTTTCTGAAGCATATTCCATGCTTAGAAATGGAGAGGAGAGGTCTTTTTTATCTTCAAGGTGAGATTTTTTTATGCTGTCACTAAAGAACATGCCCTTTTTCTGTGCTACCCTCTGTAGCTTAAAATCTGAGCAAACCAACCAATCACAATACCCTTGAAATCCTGTCATGTTTGAAGCTACAGCCCTTGCAGAGCATGAAGGCAGAAAGCGGGGTTTTCATATCTGCCAAGAGAATTGTCCTAATGGTGATATTTAATTGTAAGGAGCATGAGCAGCATGCTTTAGTTATGCACCACATATTTTTGCGTGCCTAGGTCTACTCTCTTGATTTCAGCACTCAGTGTAGGTTATAAAAATATCCCTCTGATTACCAGTAGCTTCCCTGACTCTGTAGGAACAGCATCTCTGAGCTTACTTCTCCCCAGAAGAAGTGAGTTTGGCAGCTTGGTGGTGTCCAGCCCACAGTGAGCGACGTTACACTCCTTCCTAGCAATGGTGGTTTGGATTTTCTGCATGCTGCTCCACACTATTGGAGCTGGCTGCTGCATCAACAAACACAGCCCAAGTCTACCACATGTGTGCCTCGGGTTGTTTTCAGAGAAAGAGATGCAATAGCTGGAAGATTTCCTTTCATCTCCAACAGTCCCACCAAAGCCTATCCTCTGATTCAGAAGCTGCCCATCCTTGCTGTGAATGGTTGGACTGCACTAGAGGAGCCAAACTATTCTCCTTCAGGAAAGACTGTGAGATCTCAACTGGATTTTGAAGAACAAAATTATCTGTATGTGGTTGGAGAGTGGGATGCAGGTGAGCCTGGGCTGACTACACATCAGGTGGCCATAGCTGGTGTTGCAAAGGGAAGCATTAGGCAGAAGGGAAGGCTTCCTCTGAAGTTACCCAGATGTCAGCCTCGGGCCTTGTCTTGTTTTATGTGTCTGTGAATGACCCAAAAAAGTAGAAGAGCAACATTCAGATATGTGAATGAGGCAGAGCTGAGGGGTATCAACAGTATAAGAAATTATACTGTAGGAAGTTGTGGCTGCTCTATCTCTAGAAGTGTTCAAGGCTGCATAGGGCTTTGAGCAACCCGGTCTAGGGGAAAGTGGCTCTGCCTGTGGCAGGGGGTTTGGAACTAGGATCTTTAAGGTCCCTTCCAACTCAAACTGTTCTATGATTCTATGATTCTATGATTATAGGTGTTATAAAAAGAGAACTGGATGACCTGGAAGACAAGCAAATCCAGCGAGCGATACGTAGTTCAGCAGTATAAAACACAAAGTCTTTGAGTGTGAGGAGCAACAACACGATAAGGTAGGACTTCACATTTTCTAGAGGTAACAGAGAAGGGCTTCCAGCTATCCACTGGTATCACAGTGCCTGTGAGCCACTGTGTTAATGCTCATGCAAACAGCAGATGCACCCTCAGGGGGCTCTCATGACAAGGCCTCTCAATTGACCTTGAAACGCTCACGGGAAGAGCCACCAAGACATCCACTGGAACAGCAGGTACAAATCTGATCATTCTTTCCCAAAACTAGAATAGAGCAAGTGCAAAGAAAATCAGTTGCCCAGGTTGCTGCAAGGGTGTGAGGGTCAGATCTGGTTGTTCTTCTCCCATTTTGGTTTTTCAACATGGGAGAGACAGGCTCTGAGCCCAGTTTCCACCCCTAGCCAGCAGAAGAAAATGTTCTTCTCATTTTTGCCTCCTAATGATAATGATGATCATTCACCTCTTGTTTTGTACGTGTCTTTAATATGAAAACCCATTCTTGTGCTTGGTGCTGATGTTCTCAGCTCTTGGCTTGGAAGGGGTACACTGGCCAACTGGACAGTCAATCCGTTTCTCTGAGAGGCTGTCTGTTCTGCAATTAACAGACAAAATGCCTACCACTGTGGCTGGAAAGAAGTTTTAATTAAAATCCTTTGGTATTGGCCTTGGCCAGACTGTGAAGTGAATGGGAAGAGGCCAGAAGGCCTGGGTCAGTGTCTTGGGTCACCCTAGGAGAGTGCACACTTAGCTGAGACTGAACACGAGGAAGAACTTGGTTTATAATTGCATGGGCTTTTTTTTATTTTTCCCCTCAAGTGACCTGCCCAGTGGATGATTACAAGCTGATAGGAGCGCAGATACTGCCAGCCAAAAGTTGGGATAGGTTCACATTGGTTTGAAGCCTAATGAGAGATCATGAATAGAAGCTCACATCACACAAATTGAAAACACCTCACTCTCTCCCCTAATGAGTGTGGCCCTTCAGATACTTTTGTCTTGGGCTTTGCTTGGCTTTTGGAGCTGCCCCAGGGCTGCTGCTCTCATCTACCCCATCGTCTATCAGATGGTCACCAGTAAGGTACCTCACTCTGCCAGGTGGCCAAGGCAGACCTGCAGCAGCCCTGCAGCAGCCGTGTGTGTTTACGATGGTGGCATGGGTAAGCAAAGTGCTTAGAGGATGAGATACTCCCTTGCAGGGATGTGTTGGGCCCTAGTCAGACTTACCCAGGTGGAAGTTGCCCTCCATATGCTTGCCTGTGATGTGCTGGTCTCTGGACAAATGGGCATGTTGTTTTGTATGTGGTGTTCACTGCCAGTGCTGTAACTGCAGGTGCTGCTCTAATGAGCCTGCTCCTCCTGATGTCAAAGTGCATTAATTAATGCAGAAGTCACGTACTAAGCACCAGGAAGCTGGAACCAAGGGTATGTTACACTATTCTTCGCATGGAGCAAGTCCTGCTAGCTTTCATGGTAGCCAGCACTGTGGGCCTATTTATATTCCCTCTGCTCAGGAGGAAATGATGGACTTTCTTGTTTGCAAGCTAATGAGCAAGCAAAATTAAGAAATATTAAAAGCTGAATGGATGCTAGCCCCAGAATTTGTCACTTGAAGTTCAACATGAGGGTTGAACCAGCCCATGTTTACCCTTAACAAGGTACCAGGGCTCTGAAGCCATGAAGATGTTTTTCAAAGCATTACTCAAAAATCTCTTTTTCTAAGATTATTAAGGTAACTTTTGAGGGCCATTAGTTCTACACACCAAGCCTTGACTTCTGCACCTTTCCTTTCCTGCTGCCATTTAAGGTGTTGTCTCTTGCTTTCAGGTTTATATTTGTGCTGTCAAGCTGCATGGGAGCACTGAGCAGCTTTGGAGTTTCTCAGCCTGTGCTGGTGGTGGAAGACATGTCGTCCAGGTGACCCCAGGCTCTTCAGCTCAGATACACTTGCACATGGCTAGATAGGTGTAGGTGCCTAGGGTGCCTCTGTCTGGCACTCATCCTGCAGGCGGGCAGGGAGAGGAGGAAGTTTGGGTGGCTGGGAAGTGAGTGCCACAGTGCCTCAGTGGCACAGTGAGGTGACACTCACACTGTGCACCACAGTGCACAGAGGTGGTTCCAGGGACTGGTCATCCGTGAGCTTCGGGGCTGGGTGAAACATCCTGCAGGAATCAGTTTAGCCCCGTGCTGGGCCAGCCACCTGTGCAAACCCTGGGTTTGGGATAAAATTAGCATTCTGAGGCAGTGGCAGGGGATTTTTTTTACTGTTCCTCAAGAAAAATGCCATTTTTAATGCCCAAGTGTAGCAGACAAAGGGGTTGGTGGTGTTTTTCCCTTTCCTTTCAATCCCCTTTCTGCATGGTGGCATTTTCCACTTCCAAAACCTGTTCTTTCGTTGGTTTGTTTTTTTTCCCTCTTCTTTTTCCCCCTCGGATTTCCCATCCCACCCCCCGCAATAACCCTGTGGGGGTATGGCCCCATCCCCTTTCCTGGGGTCCCC
>NW_009915959.1:0-1568 GCF_000696875.1 Nestor notabilis
ATTATATATATATATAAAAGAATTATTGAGGGCCAGATCATGGATCTTGGCTTTATTTTACCTGATTCAAAAATCAGACTATCACAAATCAGGAGTAAGACCGTGGAAATTACACTCCTAAATATCATAGCAAAAACCAGACAATTTTCAGATAACAGCGCTTTTGGGTCACCAGCAGCTGCAAAAAGGGCTTAAAACAAACCTGTGAAATGAAGGAACCAACGGGACACATTATTGTTCTGCAGACGAACATATAAACCAGTTAAATATGCATTGTGTGTGTGTGCAGAAACCTCTGCACCTGTAATCAGCAGGAGCATTCGTAACAGTGTGGAGTGTATCAGTGTGTCGCAGCAGAGCACCTGCAAGAGAACTGCTGTCGTTCCCCCTTGGCAGGCACCACATGTGATAGGGACAATGTGAGCATTGGTGGCACAGCCTTGGTGCCAGCCTTGGTAAGTAGCTTCTGAAATTTGAATTATACTGAGACAAGGCAATTTGTTTTGCAATTTTATCCTACATGACTCTGGCAATGTGCTAAGTTTCCCCAACTCTCAGGCAATTAAGCAGCCTTCTGAAACCCCATCAGCAGTACTCAGCCACGGCCATTGTTATCTGCTATTTTGCTGTTTTTCATCCATAAGGCCATGTATTTTTAGCCTGGGTTTTGCGATGTCCCCTCTGCTGAATTCAAAGAGCCAGGCCTGGCCATTCCCAGGGCAGAGGTGACAGTGATGATGCCCATTTCCATGGCAACCCAGCACAGCCCTGTGCACGTCTACTGAGAAGGTTGTTCCCATAGCAAAGGGCTGACGTACACCTGTACAGTGTAGCATAAACAAGACATCAGGACTGACGGTGAGGTGGTGGAGTAGGTTAATTGCATAAGGGAAGTGAGGTAGGGGACTGTTTTCCACACCTCATTGACAGAGTGGGTTTTAAATTAACATCTCATGGAAGACACGGGTGAAGACACATCTAGCTTACGGGATCACTCCATGACACATCCCATTTGTCACCTGAGTAAAACAACTTATCACTCAGGCTGAGAATTGTATCGCATCCATAAGCTGTCCGTGGGAGTTCAAAGAACATGATGAATGCATAGAAGTCACTGCCATTAGTTTAGCTCCTTTGGGTATGTCCTGAGGTAACTTCCACACTGGCATTGAAAAGGGGAAAGTATTAAAAATACCTTGTAGATCATGCATTTGGTGCTAAAAATTACTTCAGTTATGAAACACTGGCACAGGGTGCCCAGAGAAGCTGTGGCTGCCCCATCCCTGGCAGTGTTCAAGGCCAGGTTGGACACAGAGGATTGGAAGTGGAAGGTGTCGCTGCCCGTGGCAGGGGTTGGAACTGGATGAGCTTTAAGGTCCCTTCCAACCCAAACCAGTCTGTGACTGCGATTTTAAAGAGTTTAAGTGGGTATTTAATTACAAGTCGTTACGAAGTGGGATGTATTCTAGCTGTGACGGGAAGCCGCAGTTCTGACAGGCTACTCAAACCTCTAGTATTGAGCCCCGGCGGTGCGGGCGGGCACCTCTCTGCGCCGCTTCCCCCCCGCT
>NW_009915960.1:0-55485 GCF_000696875.1 Nestor notabilis
TGGTTAAACTTCATGAGGTTGGCATCAGGCCCTCTCTCAAACGTGTCCAGGTCCCTCTGGATGGAATGTCTTCCCTCCAGCGTATCAGCTGAGCCACATAGTTTGATGTTGTTGGCAAACTTGCTGAGGGCGCACTCAATCCCACTGTCATCTGTCTGCATCTAGAGTCAAACTGCTGTGACAACAGTCCAGGTTGGGGAGAATCTGCAGAGGATGTCTTTGAGCAGTTCATGGAGAGCTGGAAGGGCTGGGGTGTGTGGGAGGAGTTAGCAGGGTGCAAGGGAATGAGGTATTCTCATCTGCACAAGGCTCAGGAAGCAGTTAGTGGGAGAGAGAAACCAACCAGAGGCTGGTCCTTTGTTACGGAACAGGGTGGAAAAACGCACATTATCACCTAGCAGCTCTGCCATGCAAGCATGGGAGACCATGCATGAGACTGCTGTGGTAGAAAAACGCAAGCAGTCTCAGTGTCTATCAGGTTTCTGTTTAATCACTTTGACTTGAACTTTGGATGAAGCAAGAATGTCAAATACATGTGGGACATTCCACAGTTGGAAGATGTCACCTGTATGAGCATACAAAGCAAAATCAACAGTAAGGTAGTTGCTTGAACACAATCATGTTTAAGCTGGCAGTTCTTTAACTTCACTGTTCTGAAGGCAAATACACATCCTGCATCACAAATTGAAGTTGAAAAAATTGCTAATAGCTTAGTTGTGCACAGAAATTGTAGTATTCTTTTTTTTATGAGCTTTATAATAATGCATCACTTCCCTTGCTAGCTAATGTACTTATAATCAAAGGCAGGTCTTAATTCTGGTGAAAAATGAAAGGCACTACCAGAACTCAAATTGAACTTTGCACATGAATTGTTATCGTCTCATATCATCAAATGATGGTTGTCAGTGTTCACACTGGGTCTGGATCTGAAAAGCACCAAGTAGTCACAACTTAGAGGGGCTTCCCACAGGGTGGTTGCAATTTTTCTCATCTCTCACAACTGGGTCCCATCACAATGGGAAACCTTGGAAGGAATGGAAATACTGGTTGTACCAGAGCCTGTTTCCATTCTTCAAGTGAAACTCCTGCATAATAAACGCCTCTCTATATCAACTGCAAGGATTGCAGAGGATGCAGAGTTACGAAAAAACACCCTCCTCCCAAGACATCTTGATTGCAGATGTTATTAAATGATTCTCTGGTGCTGGAAATACTCATCCTGGCTACATGTTGGTCATAGAATACATTCCGTTCTCATAGTTTTCTGACTCAAAGAATGGAAGAAATGCCTCAGAATGTAACAAGGGAGAAAAATACTTCTGTTGTGGTGGTAGACCTCCCTATCTTTTGGTCTGGGAGTCAGGTTCCTGCCTTAGGGGGCCTGTATGAGGGACAGTGAAAGTAATTTTCCTGTCAGCTTAAATACGATTTTCTACTACATGTCTGTTTCTTGTGATGTCAGTTGATTAATGTGTCAGTCATCTTTGTATGGCATGTGGCCATATGATGTCGTGTGCTAAGGTACATAGTTTATCGTGCTAGTCTAACATAAAATTGGAAAAGGTTCCAATTTAAGCCTTATTTCTTCATCTACATTTTGTATTTTTCTTTTGCTTAAATCTTACATGCTCCTTCTTTGCTTGACCCATTCTCATCTTACCCAATTTCTTTTTTCTTCCCCTGACTTGTTTTTTCCTTTAATTTGCTACCTTGGTTCATCTTACTTTTTCTTTTTCTTTCCCACTCTGCAGTTCTGCTCCACCCTTCTCATGTCCCTTCAACCCATCTCCTCATTGTCTCCACATTAGGGCAGAAAACAGAGACCATTTTGCCTTTGTCTCCTCTACTACTTGGTGTTCTTCTCAGTCCTCCTATACTGGATGTGAGCCATTCTGAAAAAGGTGAAGAAAAAGAAACTGAAACCCACACATCTTCACCTTATCTGCCCTGGTTATCTCAGAAAAAACTGGGGGGTCTCTAGACAGTGCTATAGGTTACACATAAACCCTCCCTGTGCTAGTGAGTTTTACTCTTTTCTCAGTGGTACCAGGATTTCATCTTAAAGGATTTCACTTGAATATCCCCAAATGGCAGTAAAGTCCACTTTATTTGTTACCTCATTCTCCCTGATGTGGTATTAGATCATTAAGTCTTAAACAGGCATCATGACTATTTTGTATGGGGAAGAACATCTTAGCTAGAGACCAGCAGGACTGGAGGAGGATTTAAGATGAAAGCTTAATAGGAGAAAGGATGAAAATCACTAGGACAGTCATCATATTCCTCTGACTGAAGCCAAATATGTATCATAAATATTTTGTTAGCTTGGGATACAGGGAGGTAAAAAAAAGAACACGAATTACTTTACCCACTTGTGCTTTGAGGCCCATGTCAAGCACAGGGTGGCCATGTGAGAGACTTGGACATAAGGTGTTCCTATGTCAGAAATGAAAAAGAATCAAGTGCAGTACACATTTACATTATCAAGCTAGGGATGGAATTGAGAGCATGCATTTCTTACATAGACTAAATCTGTTCTTCAAATTTCACATGTGCAGTGTGCTTTCCCATCCAGGTAGAGGATAGTTCTGTATGAATTCTGCTCTTAGTGACCAGGAGTGGAGACATAAAAAGAACTATTCAATGTCTCTGGTTACAGAGATAAGTGAAAGAGTCATTGGCAATAACTCTGTAGTAATAGCAACAGTAAGTACTGGGCACGATTTGAATCTCTTGATAGTGATATCTGGATGCCAGAATACTTATCAAGCCATTAGGAGAGGCTGTGCCTAGCTGATAAGATGACTATAACTGATGAAGTCCACCTGAAGACTCTGATGATGCTGGGTCAGATTTGCAGCCGGGAACGGAGGAAGCAGGGAGTGCTGCCCTTGAGAGCCACATGTGCCATTCGTCAGCAAATTACAGAATCTCCTGCCTGGAGCAAGCTTGTGGAATCTTTAATAAACAAAGTTAGGAAACATCCTGATGTATATGTTCCTCATGGTTAGGGAGCCAGGAACAGCATGCCTTGCACAGAAACTGTTTCACTGAGTTGGTGGCAGAGGGGAGAGAGCTGGGCTTTCAGGAGAAAATCAGTTCCAAGAGTGATTAATCCAGGGCCTCATTTCAACCGTTCCTGTATCAAACTGCCAAACTTGTGATGTTTTTGTCTTTGAAAGATGAAATTGCACAATTTATATCACTTAATGTCTCTTAGTGTCATCAAATCCAAAGAACATTCCGTCATTTTGGCTGGAATAGATTGGGAACAGATTTTTGCTGTAATCATCTGTAAGCAACGTGAATGAGGAAGGATTTCTCTCTCCTTTTCTGATGTTCAATCAGCACATGTGATGTATCATGGATAAAATCAGGTGCTAGCACTTGAATTTGAGAAGTATTTTTCTTTGAGTGGCTTTTGTTAGTCAAGGCTTTCATAACTGTAGAAAGATTTATTATGTACTTTGCCTCAATTGCTTATCATCTGCCCAGGTAAAGAACTGAAATTAATGTTGCTATTTGTTTTCCCTTGTTGCTTTGCTATGGAACCTCTCTGCTGATGATTGGAGACCCCTGGAACATAGAAATTGGTGTGGCCCTCAGGTTGTACAAGTTCAAAATACATTTTCTGAATTTCTGTGTTTCTCTCTGTGTAGAGGTATAGACAGAGTGCTCAACATAAACAGTCAAGTTTTTTCTTAAGGAAATTTTAATGATTATAACCATAAAGGATTTACAAATGAAGGGCTTTCTGCTGTTTAATTCCAGCAAACAGAAAACAGTAGAAAGAGGGAAAGAATGGAGACACAACTTGTTTTGCTGTTCGCAATTAATTAAGTGTATAAATCCTTAACAATGAATAAACACTATTGACAGAGAAAAGTAAATATGTCTTAATTTTTTGCTGGCTTTCAAAACAGAGAATATCAATAGCAAAATTGTATTTTCAAATGTGTTTTGAATTTGTCAGTGTCTCTTTGACATTTATAAAGTACAGTGATGAGTACGCAATTAAAGTTCTTTGCTCGTTTTTCAATATTGCATTCTCAGTCCTCCAAATTTCCTTTGAGCTAGAGAGTGACTGAACAAAGGAGGAAGGCTTGCCAGCAAGTGGCCTGTTCCCATGCATACCATGCTGTGCAATAGCAATGTGCTCGCCTTTGAACCCAACACTGAGCCAGCCCATGCACATGCACTGAGGAGCATCCCTGTTAAGCATACTTGCAATTTTGTTTCAATTACCACAAAAGTGCTAAGTGAGGAATAGAATGTTTTTTCTAAATTTATTTGCCTTTCCTCTGTCTAAATATGAAGTATCAGGCATTTCATGGCAAAGAGAGATGTTCTTGGAAGCTCACGTATCTGGTGTGACTGCAGATAAAATACTGAACAGCATGTATAACCCTGGAACATTAGCACTGAATCCACAGGTAATGAATTTTGCTGTAGGCTGTTTTCCAATTGATGCTTTTACTCCTTGCTCTCAGAGTGTGCTTTTCAGTAGTAAGCAATCCTATTCAGGATTACAGCACTGGCACTCCAGCCTGGAAGGGTTGGAGCAGGCTTAGCTTTGTTGGTAACATAAGCCCTTGAGACAACAAACTCTCTGTCACAAGCACAGAAAAAGACACAGCACTAAAGCTGTCTAGAGTCTTTCACTCTAATTTGGCCCAGACCATAGGTAGAGATACATGTTTACCTCAAATTACTCAAAATACAAATTACTATCATAAAGGTGAACACTGCATTAAATGGCTGTTGGTCAAAATGCATAGACAGCCTGAGGGTCAGGGACAGGAATTCAAGTGTCCCCCTTACTGTCTGCCTGTCTCCAGATTGATGTTTATTCTTGTATTCTCTGACTGCAAGACAGATCTTCCTTTTGCTGGAGATGGGACATGTTGATTTCAATCCTTTCTGATGAAAGAGAGACTTCGACCTGAGTCTTCACCTCCAAGAGGGGTGCTGTCCCCGTGCTCTCTGGACTCCAGTTTTGCAAGTATAAACTAGATGTGCCCTGAGCACATCTGCCTGCTTGATGCCTTCAGTTCCCAATGGTAAACTTAGCACAGGTGTGAAACTGCATGGTAGTAGTAGGTGAAGGTGGTTCATGGCGTGTCTACACACAGTTTGAACAATTGGAATTTTGCTGGCAAATTCCTGTTCTAAGGCAAGGCATATCAAAGTAAAATTGTTCTGACTAAGCAGATATATATCATTATTTACATAGGGGTAAACTTACTGTCTTTCAGACTTACAGTCTTATAGACTTTGAATATTTGTGTTGGTTTGGGCTGGGATAAATTTAATTTTCTTCATAGTAGCTAGCATGTGGCTGTGCTTTGGATTTATTCTGAAAATGATAATTCAGGGATGTTTTCGCTATTGCTGAGCAGTGCTTACTCAGAGCCAAGGCCTTCTCTTCCTCTCACACTACCTCACCAGTGAATAGGCTGAGGGTACACAGCTGGGACAGATGACCCAAACTGGGAGAAGAAGAAAGAGGGAGATACAGATGAGGCACTTACTGACATGGTTTAGTGGTGGTCTTGGCAGTAATGGTTGGACTTGATGATCTTAAAGGTCTTTTCCAACCTAGTTAATTATGTGATTCTGTGGTATGTAAGCCTTTACATTAGATATCCCAGTCCCTCTGTGAATTAATTCTATCTAGGTCAGTTGCTAAATTCACGTGGAAAATCATCAGCAGGTGATGGATCGAAATGGGTCCCCAGAGGCCCAGACCAGGAGCCTCTGGATACCCTTTTCTGAAGGTGTCAGAGGTTGCATATCTGAAACAGACACATTGAAAAGTGTTTAGATATTCAGACATTAAAAGATAAAGTAACTATTTCAAACAGAATGTTAATCTGTGACTGAGTGCTGAATGACTGCTGCAGAAAAAGGCAGACAAGATTGCTAAGGGCAGTTGCTTTAGGAAAAATAGCAGGAGGTTCCCCTGAGGGGCTTGTAGAAGGTCTTGGAGAGAGCGGGGTTATGGCAAAAAAGCAGCCAAGTGTGGCACAGCCTGATCAACAGCCACTTGTGGACAGAAGTATCAGGTCTCTGCATCACATGAATATCATGTTGGTCCTATCTTAAGAGGAAAGTGCAGAATGGGTCCTGTATCCATTTGTTCCCTATTGTACGCAGTCAGTTTACCTTCAGCAAATATTATTATAACAGAGCCAGCTGTCAGATTTGCATCTGTTGAACAGATACAAAACACTGATCTCAGTGGGAGGCACTTTTGCAAATCCCCAAAGGCATTTCTCCATCTTCAGGCACTTCAATATCTTTGAAAATCTTGCCCTTTGTGCCTAGCTTTACCTCTCTATGAAACAGAAAGAAATCTGCCTCCCTAGGAAGTGAAGCAGAGATAAATTTATTCATATTTGCTTTAAGCTTTGGAACCACAGAGAAGATGTATGGCACAAAGGTGCACTTCTTCTTTGGCATATTATACAATGAAACACCTGTGTGTTCAGTTATTGTCCATGCTGTCATTGGCCTCATTTAGAAAGATGTATCCATGAATCAGAGGAAGGCAAGGTGCCACGTTAATGAATGCTAGCTATAGAAAGATCACAGTACATAAGCTGCACTGTTTTGTGATGGCCCAGCAGTTCTTTTATGAAGGACACAAGCAATAGGATCAGCTTCAGGTACCCTCCTGTGCTTGCATGTCTTGCAGAAAAGAGGTACAATACTACTACAGGTGCTTATTATGGTCATTGTGCAAGATGTTTAGTGAGATAAAGACAGAAAAGATGGCTAAATGTCCAGAAAAGATGTCAGTTTTGGTGTCTAAAAAAGCTTTTGGTTTTCCAAAGAGTCCCATGCTCCATATGCTGAGATTCTTCTGCAGTGGCAGCTTCAATGGGACTTCCTGTTCTTCTTGGTCCAGAGGTCTTCTGGCCCCTACAGTACTGTTGGCTCCTCTACATTTTGGCTTGACTGTGGATTTTACAGTGTTTCAGAATCTGTCGCTGCACTCTTGATAACCTGAACAAAAGCAGAGGTTGCATTTGTGCCCTGCAAAGTTTTTTTTCTGCAGTTTCTCCATGGACTGCCATGGGTGGCAGTTACCACCTGACTTGCTTGCCCTTCTCTCAGATACATGAATTCACTCTAGCTGCCCAGTTACTGCTGATCTCACCTTGGGGTTTTTAGCCCCTTTCCTTTTGCTGAAATAACATCTATGCTGCTAGTGGAGCTATCCTGGTCTCCCTAGGATACTCCACATTCAGTGTGACTATGGCTTTGATCTCTGGCTCATACCAGCTTCCCAGGTAATGACCTGTCCTCGATATCTGGGAAGAGTACTCCTTTCCTAGGGAAAATTCAGGGGATAAAATCTCCTGCTTTCTGCTTTTTCTTTGCTTGCCTGCACAGGCAATACCGTGCTGTATGACTGTGATGGGTTTTCTTAATTATCATCCTCTTTGGGCATTTAGGGTTTAAGGTTATTTTGGTTTGTTTAGCTGGGGAGATTCTTGACCTTTCTCAGTGCCAAATGTTGTAGAAAGCCATTCCAGTACTTTACCCTTTTCTTAAGCAGCAGGACAACATGTCTTAGCTTTCAATAGTTGAGAGTTTTGATAGCTGAGAGGCAACTGAAACACAATTAAATGACATGATTTGAAGCCAGAGTTCTTTGTTTTAGTGCCTGGCCAGTCTAGGCATTTTGGTGCTCTGCTTGTAACTTTTCCTTTACTGCTATGAAGACAGAAATGTGATCAAAGAACATAAAAAAGGAGGATCTGCAGAAAAGTTGTTTAAGCATTACTGAAACATTCTATGCTAGCAGCGCCAAAGGCTGCGAACTCTCTTAGTGTGTTAAAGCCTTTTAATAATTTCAGATCACATTATAATCCCCTTGTCCAGAATCCTTATAATTTATACATGGTTTAATGCTTGGAATAAAGTTAGAGTCTTAGTCGCTCTCCTTTTTTTTTTTTTTTCACTCTTATGCCGCAGTCAAGGATAATAATTTTAAATGCTGAAATGTGTTAAAGGCATTAATTGCACCAGTTGAAGTGTTTTATTTTGAGTTAAAGTCACTCAAAACTTTAATATGACAGATAAGATATAGAGCAATAATTCTAGCTGTGACTCAGAACAGGAAAAAAATCCTGACTTTGATCTGAGTAATAATACTTCTGTCCCTGACTGACAAGGTTGCTTTTGTGCCATACTGAGCCTTAACACTGGGAGCACCCAAAGAGCTGCTGGATCCCAGTGCAGGGGAAGCAGCTGATGGCTGGTGGGTGCTGGAGCTCACCCCAGGCTCAGCCCTGCATCCTAGCTACATGGATGGGATTGCAGACGATATCCCACATCATCACCAACACCCTGGAGCAGATAGGAGCTGCCTGCCTCAGTGCTCTTAATCTGTTTTGAGGCAGTCATGGAAATTAACTTAGACCACTTCTGGCATTAAACAAAACACATTACATTTCAGCGTACATAGATGTATAAAGATGGAGCATTTGGCAGAGCGGTTAAACAAGGAAAGCAACAGACCTGAGACAGCTGGGGAGACCTCTGGGGAAAGAAGGGGCAACAACCAGAAGAGGGACAAGCAGGAGTGACAGAGGGTCAGATCTCCCTCCCAAGGAAGAGGGTGTATTTTCACAGCCCTAGTTCAGCTCCCAGGCCTGGTGGAGAATGACAGATTTTGGCATAATGTATACTCCGCAGTGATTCAGGGTATAAAATGTGCATGCCAACAGGAAAACATTGAATGAGCCTGGGATTGGGAATTTAATCGCATAGCTATTCTACTGAACCTTTGTGCTAGTTCACCTTGGGCCTATTAATCACCTTTGGGGATACAGTGAAGCTATTCAGGCATGAAGGGCAAGCTGCCATGTTAGTTCCACTTGAAGACACCTAGGGAGTGTTTTGGGTGCCTGAATGTGTATGTATGTCCAGCAGAATTTAAATGCCCTGTGATTCCTTGCCCGATTGCAGAAGACTGTGGGCTTCCCATATACCTGTCAGCCCACCAGAAGTCATCTGAAATGGCACTAGTCACCTATGTTTAGTCATCTGAATATGTTCCTAATGCCACGTTGTGCCTTTGGCTATTCCAGCTTGTAATAGAAAGAGAGAAAATCTGCTCAGTTCTCCAAGCTTTTTTCAATAGGTCACTTCTACCTATTTTACAAAACCACAGTTAGCTGGTGGTCTCGTGGTTCGCACAGATTTTCCTAATTTTTTAATGTTTTGATTGGGAAGAAGTCAGACTTCAGAATTTTATGCCTAAAGTTAATATAGCATTATTTGGTTTTAGAGTTAGGTTCCATTTGAAAGAACCTAACTTCTTCACTTTATAGGCCACCATCTCCCCTGTGCCAAATATTTTGAAGGAGTGTTGGTCTTGGCAGTGTGTTTGGAAAGTTACAGGAATCAAGTTTAACAGCATCACGGAGAAAATTTTTAGAGTTGTTTGACTTTCACAAAAGACGTGCTACCAGAAGCTCTCTTTTCACTCTGACTCCTCTGGTGATATGAAATGATGCATAGACTTGATCAATCTGTTTTCAAAATCTGAAGGTCTTACAGCTCTGATCAAAAGCCTGCCAGCCTAAGTACTACAACTCGTGAAAAACAACCTTGCTGAGTTACATACCCTGTTACACCAGTAGTATCCACTTCTGAAGGTTTTCGTCATTGCTGGAGTCTGCTGCACACCTGACAACATGAACACCATCCCAGGGCTTCCCAGCATGAGTAACTCAGGCTCACTCTGGCTCCATCAATCCAATCTCTCTGCTGTGCCCCTCCGTCTCAGTCTTCTCTGGCTCTGCATCCAAGATAATTCCTGCTTTTCTGCCAGAGCCTGTTAATGCCCATCTTCATCAAACATTTCTGCCACTTGCCTAGTTTCAGCCCTCCCTAGTGCAAATGTTGCTGTTCAGGATATTTTACAGTCTCAACCCAGGGAGAGCATCTGCCTTTTCAGAAAACTTCTACCACACTAATTCTGTTGCTTCTTCATTCTTTCCATCTCCTTTCCACATTTATTACATCAGGTGCCACTTAACAGCACTCATTCAGTGATTTCAGATTAGAAAAATATGGCAACAAGGTGCCTTTATTTGATTTAAATACTAAACGACTTGAACATTATATAGGTTTCAGAGAACAGGATTTTAATGTGGTGATGAACTATAAGGCACAGCCATGGGTCACCGCCTTTATCCCTTGAGTAAAAGCTGCTTAGGGTAACTGGCAAGCCTGTGACACTTGTATATACAAATCAGGCAAGGAATTAATTGCCAGATAATATCAGAGGCAAAAGCTCATAAAATGGGCTAGGGCCTATGCTGTGAGGATCTTGGATTCTGAGTGTCCAACTCCATTTTCCTCAGAAGGCTTTGATATTCCAAAAAGTAGTGGACATCTAATTTCTGAAGGTCAGAATCATTAGCCAGTTAGGGAAATCTAGACTTAAAAACTGGAGCTACCTTCATGTTTGTTATGTGTATACATCCAGAATATATATTAGTTTTGAATGCAGGCATATAAACCCTCAAGTTTCAGTCCATTAAGTTAGAAATTACCAGAGGTCATGAATAAATTTTGTCAATGAATGGGTTTAAATTTCAGTGACTGCTTAAGGAAAAATTGTATTTTTGCCTTGCTTTAATTGCCATAGGCTACAGTTTCAAGGGAAGAATGACTGGCTAAGGAGTCAGCAAAAAAAATGATACCATTAGCACATGATATATTGTGCTATTTTCTATAGCATGGATTCTCTTCCAAATAGCTCCATCTTACCCAGATCTCACTACAAACTCCAATCTGTCTGTCTGCAGCCTGGCTGTTATTCCTGCTAAGATCAATGCCTCCTGGTTGATTGTAGGTATTTAATTGTCCCCAGATGCATATTGTACAGACTGGAGCTTTACTGTACATATAACACTGAGGATAAAGGGTCTGTGACCAAACTTTTCTCTGAGCAAATGTCACTTAACACATTTTTGCATTACAAAATATCCCACCGTGAGATCTCACTGGAACCAGATGTTCATATCATAAAGCATATGGCAAGAGGATGTAGGTTCATTTTTCCTAAATCCTCTTGAAAAGTCATTGTATCATAGCCCAAATTCTGCTGAAATTCGTGCTTATAATCCCCAAAGCCTTTTCCCACTAGAGAAAAAAAAAAAGTCTCTGTTTTCATTGCTTGTGAATCACTTCCACATCCATTGATTTCCAATGGTTTGCAAAGAAAGCAGCTGAAAAGAGAATTTGATCCACAGTGTACAAGGTGTGCATGAAGCTTGAATGAATAGAACATGTGTGATGAATTACTGAATGAGTGTTTGTCCCAGAGAAACAGAGACAATGGACAAATAAAAGTCAGCCGTTGTGTGTTCCATAAGTATTTAATCTCAACCTGAAGAGATAGAAATTTCCAAACAATATGTATGCTGTTTATCACATTGTGTCATCTTCTATTATATAATGCCTGTTGGTGCATGACAGCTGCCTAATCTGTTTATGTAGTTGGGCTTAATCAGGTGAGTTTGTTCTTATTGCATGGATTAGGGTGTCTGACAACAGACCTCTTTTTAAATTGAAAGTCTCTACTAATACAGACAAGAGCAGGGCCTTAAAAAACACTGTAATCCAATGCCCGAGGCTAATGAAGGCTGAACCAGTACTTCAGTCATTCATTTAACCCCCTCCAGCCCATAGATACTGCATTTACCAAAGGGGTTAATCGTTACGTTCTCCTGGTGCAAAACAAAGCCTGGCTGGCTGGTCAGATGTATGTCCTTCATGCCAGCAAGGCAGAGATCCAGCACTGAGAGAAGCATTTTGAAGAGTGTGGCAGGTAGGCATCCAGGGACAGTAGCAGTGAATGGGATGGGGACTTCCTTGCACTTATCTGCTGCTTGCTCTCTTGCTCAGCAGATGAGGACAAGAAGCATGATTCTGACGGGTTGCTTCCTTGCTGGCCCACACTCCAGTTTCCAGTGGTCACTGAGGGTCTGGCACTGCTGCTAGTGTTACTCTGAAGCATGCGGAGGGAGTGCAAGAGTTCACAAGTGTCTGAGGAAGTACATGAAGAGTCACCCTTCAGATCTTTACTATATGAGATAGTAATAATTTGCCGTCCTTAGGTAGAATCCAAGCTACTCTATGTAGAAATGTTGATATTTCTCAACTGTATTTGGCCTTGCCAATAATAGGAAAATTGTCATAGTAATCTCCCCCATCCTTTGTTCACTTCAGTCTTGACTTGGGATCTTCAAGGCAATTGCATTTTTAAAAAGTTATTGGAGGTTGGAAATAATTTCAACAGCATTTGCAATGTGTAGGAAATGGTAAACTGGACAGGAATTCCATGGCTTGGTTTTCAATAATGTCCAAATATATGAATCATGCTACAAAACAGATATGACATGGCAGCCTGTGCTCAAGAAAACAAAACTGATTTGTCTTGTAGGTTTTAAATAAATAAATTATATTTTTTAATTCTTATCTGTCTCTTTTATTTAAAGAGACATGTTGCCCTACTGAATTTCCATGTTCATGAAGAACTAGTAGGTGAAGTATGTAGACACAATAACAGGAAACTTTGAAATATATGAAGAGCTGGTCCAGGCAGAAGACAGAAAACCTGTAAAACCATGATGGCAATTAGTAATGCTCTTTAAGATTTTTGAATGAGAAATATATGTCTGCTAGTATTACATAGATTTACATTTGATTATTAACAATTTAGTAAAACAAAGGTACTCAAGTACTCAAAGCAGTCACATTTTGTTTGCAAGCCAGAACCATTTTTCCCCCATGTTTTCATAAAGCCATAGACCCTTGAAACAGATTATATAATACTGATATATAATTCTTTATGCAATTGGACATTCTCTGTGATGATCTGAAAGCACTTCTCATCTACTGATGACTGAATTCTCACCATACCCATTTTAGAGAATTCTTTTGCCATTTTGGAGAGGAGTGACTGGAAAACACAGGTTGTACTGGGAATGCTTTACTGGTACAGGAGTACACTATGGGAATGAAGCACACTTAATCTGTTGGACAAGCAGGATTGCTTTGTACTGGTCTAATAAAATCAGTTCACCCTTCAAACAAAACAAGCTGTACCAGTAAAAGCACAATTTTCCCAATGTGACTGCAAGCCTAAATTCTCCTGGACAGGACTTCTTTATCTAAATTAAAATCTTGTCAGAACAGATTTTTAGGGTTTTCTACCTTTGTCTAGACTTTATGGATGGATGCCTCACAGCCCTCTGGCACAGCTGAGCATGGCAGCAGCTCTGGCCACACTGCTGCAGAGTCAGACATTCAGGAGATACCAGTGCGAGCAGCAGCTCCCAGGTCAGGCTGGGCTGGATGTGCCGTGTGACACTGGTGCTGCTGCTGTGGATCTGTGCACAAGTGCCACCACTGCTGGGTTGTCTAAGCTATCAGCGCACACCAGCAGCAAAGCCAGTAGCAGAAGCTTAACCCATTAAAAGACAGACATTACAATAAAAAGCAGTTCCCATTGAGTTCCCTCAGCAATAATAGCATAGCCTTTTTTCACTAGGGCAGCTGTGACACTGTGAAGCATTTCTGGGATAGCGGCATGTTTCTATGTGCCATGTTTCTATGCACCATGTGGTATATATGTTGGGTGTGAAGCTTTCAGGGCAATGAAGACTCATAATCTGTATATACATATATGTATGTATTTATCAAATGTAGGTCATGCTCACATAATGGCTGATACTTCCCATAGTGTCATATAGATGTCATTTGTGAACAAGTCAGTGATTTCCATGCAGACAGTTTAGGTATGGATTTCCATACAGCATACCATCTGACTTGAAAGGTACCTGGTAAATTTCTGTCTAGAAATCCCAAGCAAATACAAAGAAATCCTCAGAATTGCTATACAGAAAGAGGAGATTTCAGAAAATCCAGAAAATCCATTCAGTAGCATTAGTCTTCAGCAATATGAATATGCAATAAATGGATTCTGAAGCAACTCTTCTAGGCTAAATCCTATTTTCCCTCTTTTCTATTGCATTGGAACTGGTGGAAATGCATTTATCTGTTTTTAACCTTTGTGTAGCAATTCTTTTAGTAATCAGACATATTAATTAGAGTCAGAAAATTCTTTAATCCTACAAGTTTATAATTCCATGAGGTTGAAGGGAGTCAAGCAGAAAGTGGACCCTTAAATGGAAAGCAATGAATTTTAATATGGAAAACTGAGCATCTTCTTTACCTAATGCTAGTGAAAGACCAGAAATAAATCACATAAAACCTAGTATAATCTGGGGAGCCAAATATTATGCAACTTGTTTAACTGAGTTTAGATGGGATTAAATCACTGTTAACCATAGAAAAGTACTATCAGGAATGGGTTTATCATGTTTTCACATTTGCCAGCTTAATTTAAAAGTATGTAAAATCAATGAGACCTTTCAGGCCAAGTTGCATATGAACCATTATCTGCTACATTTTATGTCTTTCTCCTACTTACAAATGCACACCAGGTCAGGGATGTGTGTCCTCCTGAAAGTGGGCTTGTGTGCTTCATACGGCAAGTCAAGGGAGTGCTCCTGCCAAAAGGATTTCATCAGCCAGACGAGCACATATCTTTGGTTGGGATTCACTAGTCCCATAACCCCTGTCTGAGGACTGTGTTACTCAAGAGAAAAATCCTGTCTTGTCAAAAAGATGGAAGGAATTTGTTCCTAAAACAAGCACTGGCACATTCCTATGAACCTGCAAATACACCTTCCAAAATAGATTATTCTGAAGGTGAATTTACAACTACCAATAAACTTCTCCCTGACTTGGAATAACTTTTTTAAGAGGGAAGAAGTATCTTTTTGCGGTTGTATTTGCTGATGTGTTTTCTGGGGCGGCTGCATCCTCATTGAATGGAAGGGTCAAGATCTCAGGAAAATGCTTTAAAATGTGGATGCATAAAGTTATTTTAACTAAAGATATTTTGGGAAGCAAGTTTGAAAACAGACCTTTAATTCTTTGGTCAGCTACACACAGGTCTGTTGGGAAGCTTAATTAATACCTTTTGGTCCTTCAAGAATGATATTACAGAAATGCAGGATTTTACCATCTCTAATTCTCTTATTCCCTGAAGAATAACCAGCACACAAGTTCAGGAGATAATGGCTGAACACATCTTTGGCCAGATACATGCTGTGCTTTTAGGGTTGTATCTGTATAAAATGTGATGTGCAACATGCAAACATCCATAGGGAATATTCTGGGAGGAGATGCCCTCCATGTCCCCATCTAACAAGGGGGAAGAGTCATAGGTGTCTTCTTACATTCTCTTTTCCATCAGGAGCTGCCTGGAGAGCAGCTGTGCTGGAACTCTGAGGGAAGAGGGCATATTTTGTTTCCTCTGTACTCTTTTCCTCCCCAGAGACCTTTACTCCTCTCATCTCAGTAAAAAAATCAGCTCCATGCGAGTCAAATGTGCCATTTGTATTTTGGTAGTTCCCACTGTGTGCAACCCTACAGTTGAGTGGGGAAGTGAGCCTGAAAAGCTTGGAGAACTGATTATCTAATGCTTGATTTTCTCTGAAACAAAAATGTGGGAGTTTCTGTTGCTTAATTTGTTTGGTAACAAGATAACTAACACAAAATAAGTACCTTGTTGCATGTAACTTCTCTGCTTGTGGTCTTCTCCAAATTGCCTCACAGTGAAATAACAGTCCTTCCCTAGGGCTTTTCACAGGTGGAAAGCTCTGGTGTTAGAACCAGAGGAAAAAGCTGGATGCTGAATGATAGGAGACACTTAGCCCCTCAGCAACGCTGAGTTAGAGACACAAGACAGCCCTTCCAGCAAATAGCACTGTTTGCAGTGGCTGTAAGAGACTTTCCTAAGAAATTTCTGATGGAAAATGAGAAATCAGCCGTAGAATATTACTGTCTTGTCTCCACTACAGTTTTATAACAGACAACTAACATTAACCTTCCAGATGTAAGACACCCTGAATTTGTGTCAGAGAAGACAAGGTATAAACAAGATCAGGAGCCATATCCCATGTTTACCTCTTTTTTCCGCTGGGCTTTGCTCCTCCAGGAGATCCTGAAAAGCGACTGCTTCCATAGTATTGGAAACTGACAAAGGAGGGTACTGAAAGAGAGGGATGCAGCTGAGAGAAATGGTACAAGTAAATAAATACCACCAGGATAATTTATTTCTATTTCTTTTGGCTTAAAGGAGTTACCGTTTTGCAATCCGGCCCAGAGAGATTGAACTCCCCTTGGTATCCTGCAAAAAGCCTTCTAATGTCACTTGATATTTATTACTCTGCTATTTAGCTGGTGATACCCCCTCTTTATCTTCGTATTTTTTAATTGGTTTACATTCTGGAGATGTTAAAATAAGCACAGCTTTGTGATTTTTGGACCAAGAAAGCAGAGGCCAAGGGCCATTGTGGAAAATGGTGTGTGAGTAGAAACTGGTTTTGCCATGTGACCCTAGCTACACAGGAGTCATAAATGGTGAGGAAAAACAGTATTTGAGGCATAACCCAGCATTCCTTCTGTGCTGACCTCATTCATTGACCTCAGGAGGAGACTTGGACACCCAGGGAAGTCAGAGCTCAGCTCTTAGGATCAGGTGAGGGTCTCTGATATATACATATACATACATGTTTGAAAAGGCTAAAGAGGCCAATAGGTGCCCAGGTACCTCTAAAAATTCTATTGGGTGCTTTAAATACACCAAAATAGTGCCAACGTATGACCATATGCCAGTGTTTTGTTTTATTTGTATATATATACACCTGCGTTAGTTACCAGGTCTTCTTTTTTAATTAGCACAGAAAAATAGATGCTTTTAGACACAATAAATTTCAGATTAAAGTAGTTGTTTAGTATGGAGCAGACTTTATAAAAGTGTGCATTTTTCACCACCAATCCTTCTGGGAACTCAGGGCCATGAGCTGAGGTACAGCTGTCTACACTGCAGGCAAATCAAGATGGATAGAACGAATCCTACATGTGAAGACTTGCTTATCATTTCTTTGTGGTTTTCTGTGTATGAAATTTACTTGTCTCTTGAAGATTAGCTTTGGGGAGCAGCGGGTACATGGCATGTAGACATTCTGGTAGAAGACAATGCTTTGGCAGAGGATCTGGACACCACTGTGGTATTGCTACTAACGGTGGTTGATGGCACAGTTCACAAAAGGAAGACCACACTGCTGCCTTTATTTTGCACCTGGGGAGGCCTGCCTACCCTGCCTGTACAGAAACAAATGTGCCCAGCCATAGTGATCAGAGCCTAAATGGAAACACTGGTTCTCTTTATTTTGCTCTATCTGTCTCCTATTTTGAAGATTGATGCTCTAGGCTTCCATATGTTTTCTCACATTCCTCTGGCTGATCATTAACTTCTCCTTTGTAAGGTAGAGACTACGGTTATCAACTAATTTCACTTGAACCTGTAGCAGCAAGCACCTTCTGTCTGGCTGTTTGGAGTGGGCTTGGACTGGGGACTTTTCTGAGCGGGGAGATCCAGTCACTTTCTTTCTCAGAAACCTATACTTAAAATTGTTTATTGTCCCTCAGCTGACTCCAAATATTTCTGCACTTCAAAGCACCTCTTTATTCACCTGAGCATTTTACACGTTGATGTGCTATCATTACCACATTCAATGGAATAATTCATTATGATGATATGCCAGTCCATATGTACCATACAGACAAATATGTTAGTGATTCTGTGTCTCACAGTAGTTTTAAGAGCCCTCTAATACACTGGGTTATTTGAAGAACAAATATTGCCTGTGTGTGCGTGAAAGAGGAAAAGGAGAGAGTATGCAGAAACTCCTACATGCATACAAGTCAAGCCGCAGTTACAGATTTTGTCCCCAGACGCTAATGGTGAGACATCCACAGTATGTGGCCTATTTTTCTCACAGATGCAGGATTAAAGTCCTGAGAACTGAAAAAATGCACTAAATGTTTACTCCATATTCTGTTATCATGCTCACATGAAGATCCTGGTGTGATAGGAGCAGACCGTCTCTTCCTCCAGCAGCCTACAGGACCACAGCCAAGTGTGAGAGCGCTCTGATCTGTTTTTTAAATGAAGTCTAAATGAGACATTTTTGGAAATAATCCAATGGCTATTAGAACAATTGAAAGAGAAAAAAAACCATCCCCATTCCCAAAATTTCCTGCAGGACATCTGGGACTAGGTCTCAAAGCAGTAATATTTTTTGCAGTGGAAGAAGTTCAGATGGATGTCCTGCTCAAATTCCAGTTCAAATAATTACATTTTGTTGATTTGCAGTGACCCCCCAGTTCTGTTGTATAATGTATCCCATACCACTGGGCTGGATGATTAGATGCATTTTTTCCTGTCTATGCATATTTTAAATCAAATCTGATTTCATGTTGCCTGCACCAGTGACTTCCAGTGAAATTTTAAGTGAGTGCCTTTGCACATTTATTTGTGGAATATAATTTTTCCATATAATTTGAGTAGTCTAAGGCAGACTATTTTTTATGGCTCCTGTTATTGTGATAGCTGGATACTGAATGTTGATTTGCTTAGATTTTGATCTCATGTGAGGCTTTGCACACTCTTGCCTTGTATTTGAAAACATAATAAAGTGAAAAATCACTCAGAGCAGTGGTTTCCCAGACACTGTTGCTAGGTGACCTACCAAAGCTGAATGAATTCTTAAACTCCTTGGGCTCCAGAAACCCGACTAGTACCACCTGATCAGTAACCATACATTCAACTGAGAAGGGAGCATCACTGATTTTCTGGTTGATTCCTAGTTTTGCATCCTTACAAACTGAGATGTGCACCAGCTGTCCTGGTTTAAGCTTTTTCTCTCTTGGAAACTGGTCATGGTATTTACAAATACTATCAAGATTAGATGAACTAGCGAGGTAGAAAATCAGCATACTTAAAGCACGTCAATTGTCCTCATTAATTCTTCTGGCAGCTGTGTATGTGACAATGGTTATGTCAAGAGCCAAATACATGCACTTATATGAGTAAATGTTCAGTCAAAGGTACTCATGAATGCTAGAAAACCTGAAAGCTTATGTTGGTAGAAATAGAACAAAGCAATTTGTTTTTAAAAACAACAATTGCATAAAGGTACAGATTCTCCTAAAAGTTAATTTAATCAGAATTTAGCTCAGACTTGGTTAATTACGTTTTTTAACACATAATGATATCCTTTGATGTCTTTTATCTACAACTTAATGTTTCCCCTTTTTTGGCTTCACAAATACGTCTGTCCTTCATGGGCTTGAGTCAGCGCAGACTGGTCCTGCAGCAAATGGCCAGATAACACGTATGTTAGCCCTTGCAAGCAGAATAGTGAATATGTATGCAAGAATACTTTGTATGAATGTGGTTTAGTGGAATAAAAACCAGATACAGCTAGTAAATCTACTTTTTTGTGGCTTCTCTTGGCATCCTTGCTGCTAGGGGGCTACCAAGGTATTGTAAACCTATTGCTTCATTTACACTGCCAAAATTCCTCTGGAAAAGAAGGAAAGTTCTAGCTTTCCATAATGTTATCAAGCTTCCTTATCTCTTGACAAGCTGAAAATTCTCCTCTTATTCTCTAGTCTTTGATACTCCCAATCTTATTCAGAATATTCTCTCACATACGAAATACAGCTCCGTATCTTTCTCTAAGCCAAGGTCCACACCTCTGCCATAGTGAATATGTCAGCTTGCCTACTGGGCAGAGACCAGTTGAAGTGAACCTTCTGAAGGTCCCTCCTTTTCTCTTGCCCCATGGGAGAGGCACACCAAGACGTGCTGGCTTTGTGCGGAAAGACTCCAAACATCATTTCTGATGTCAGACCAGCAAATTCTCAGCAGTGTCATAGAGGGATAGTTACCTCACCATGAAATAATCTGTGATTGTGTAATTAAGGCTGTCATAATGTACACACAAAAGAGACCAGATTATGCTTGCACTGGCAGCTTTAGTATTCACACTGAATTACTGACATTACATTCTCAATAACAATCCTTTACCTTTGATTCCACGTATGATTTCATAAACTTTGTAAAAACTGAACTTGGAAAAAATAAGACTGAACCATCCCATCATCTGAGACCTTCACTACCCCTATATGAGTTATTAGGAGAGCTACTAATGATGATAAAAGTTTCAAAAGAAACTTGTCAACATTTGATGAAGACAACTCTTTTTTGCTGCTTTCACATAGAACCTACACATGTGTCTGCAACTAAAGCTCACTCGTCAGCCATGTTGGGAAACTTGCTTTCATTACTCTGTTGCCTGTCCTGTTCCTGGAAGCCCAGTAAGTGAGCTAATGCTACATTGTGATACTAAGTGGTGAGTCATTCTCCTGCAGGCCCAGTTTCCAGTCCTCATGGTAAAATGTGGCATACACTTAGGATAGTGAGACTATCCTAAGTAGATGTTTGACACAATTGTTCTTTACATGGGCAAGAGTAACTTTTCCTCACCCTCATTCTTGAAAATGGGTCAGGAAGAGTGACAAAGATTTTTGAAAATTCTTGAGCCTGAGTCTAATACATGGCAAGGCAAATTTCAGACCAATCAGCCCAAGTTTGGCATTTAAAATATAGTGTCCCTATAACAGTAGGTGTCCTGATAATACATTGAATCAAAAGATTCATCATTATCAGGCACCAGTCCAGGGCAATGTCAACAAAAATAAATATGGGTAATTTCCCTGGTGACCAGGGAATGAGCATCACTGGGGTGAAAGCTTTTTGCTGGTGAGGCAGACCTTCTCAGGCAGTCCCTCTGGAGACAGGTGGACCATGCAGTCACCACTGCCACCACCTACTTTCACATTACAGCCACTATGAGGGTTTCAGGCCAACCAAAACAAATCTATAAACATGTCTGAGCTGTCAAGTGAGACCCTCAATGCTCCTGCATGTTTTAACTACAAAAAGTAGGAGGCTATCAAGGTAGAAAGGAACTGCATGTGTGGTCCCTTTCAATACAAAAAAGACCCCCAAAAATTACAGCCTTAGGACTTCTTTCTAAATGTGTTCAGAGAACAGAGAGAGAAGAAGAGGTGCAGAGAGGGATTTAGGGACATTTCATACAGCACACAGGTTTTGGTCCTCGGCATTAGGGCACTTAGGACTCTCAGTGACAGATTTGGAAAGCAGAAGCTGCGGTCAACAATTAGTTCTCAATAGGTCATTTACATGCACTGTGGATTAACCCGAAAGCAGAGACTCTAAGGTGGTTTTACTGACTCAGCAGTGCCACTTGCAGGCACAGCTAAGCGTATTTTGGGGCTGAGTCACAATCCCACTCAGTAGACCTCACCCAAATGAATGATTCTGTGCTGAGCCAGCCCTGTGTTTTCATTAACAGGACCCTCAGTAATTTGGAAGCAATGGTGCTAAAACACCTCTCTAGGGTTCTGTGAGGGCTTGTTTGTTCAATGCCATGAACTGACATGGAGCCATTGGAAGTCCTTTGCTGTTACTGATGTCAAGTCCTCTTTCCCCAGAGATGCAGAGTTGGGAGCACACCTTGGAAATATTTGGGTTAGTGAGATCCCAGTCAGCACCAGACCCAGCACTGAGGTGCTTTGCTGTCTTTCTGACAAACCTGGGATGCACTGTTATCTCAGTTCCTGCAAAGTCTGTTTGCAGCAGGTCTGGCAAGAAGCACAGCAGTTTATGAACTCCGAGGAGGACCATGAGTAATCAGAAGCCTTCCTAAGCAGTGTGACGTTACTTTTGCAAGTAGCTGGAGAAATACTCTTTGTTCAGCCAGGCACCCAGGGCAAGATCCAACTCACTTAATTTTAGCTATCTGCAATTTAGGTGTCTAGTCTAAGCAAATTATCTAGTCTCTCTGGATGGAGCCTATATGGAGATACACATCTTTAGGGAGTTATTCATCCCACCTACTGTAAAAGCCCATATTGAAATTGGATGATACTCACTGTGAAAGAGTCTGTGTTTCTCCATTGCTTATCAAGGAATTCTTATGAAAATTTACATTAGTCACCTAGCCGGTAGATAGATGATGTTAATGAATCCCATTCAAGTGTTTCAAGCAAATTATTCTTATTTCTTGTACTAAGATCTCCCGGGTGGTTATATGCTTACTACCAGATTTCTTCATGTTGCTTATCCAGTACTAAATACTGATTTTTCTCCTTTTCTTTGGGTATAAGTCTTGGTGTTTCAGTGCCTGCAGAAGACAGGCCTGTACAATAGGTTGTTAACTGGAGGATGGCACTGAAAGAGACTGGTGTGAAATTCTTGTCTCTGGAAAGGAGTGCTCTGCAATAGCAGAAAAGGATTCTTTTTTCCTTGAAGAGGTCTTAACAGAGGTGCAATTCAGGAAAGGAAATTTGAAATATCTCAGGCTATGGAAATCAAGAGCATCAAGAGGCATTTTCTATGCATTGACTTAGGGATTTTGCCTGCAATGTACGAACCAAAGCACTCATAATGTTTTCTTGGACAGTGTTGCTTGAAGTAAGGAAATTTTCAAGTGCACATAGACATGTTTTCTAATCAAGGAGAAAAATAGTCATAATACCATCTTATTGCATATTATAGACCATCCTGAGCTGCAAAATGTCTATAAACACAAAAAAAACCCAAACCACAAGTAAAAAAAACCAAAACCCAAAAAACAACAAACAAAAAACACCCACAAAAAAAAAAAAAAAAAAAGAAAAGAAACTACGGAAAAAACAGCAGAACAAGAAATTACATAATTTTAAAGCAGTTTGTGAAAAAGGAAAACTCTATTAACAGTTTATTCACTACAAAAAAATGCCTCTTTTTTATTTTTAAACCTGTTTGCTATTGTTATTCCACTTTCTTTTATCTAATTCCCAAATTTTAGATCTCAATTTTTTGGAAGTTTGGTATTCATTTCTGACCAAATAGTGACAGCTGGCTTGATTTATTGTCTGAGTTCTGCTGTTAAATCATGGCTTTTTACAGACATTAATTTTTTCCTAAATATAGAGGCTGAAAGCCAAACATTATTCAGATATAGATTCCAGATAAGCCTGAAGGCCTGAACACACACACATTGGGTATTTCAGTCCAATGTGTCAAAATAGGGGCTTTTGGAGAAGGGATGTGAATTTGGATTTTGAACAGTAGATTCAGGCAATAGATTTAGGTTTATGCCTTTTCTTTAGGATTACTGCAAATAAAATTGCAGTTAATTAACATATATAGAATGCTGGTTGATGCTTACAAGTGGTGATGAACAGGATTAATATTCAGAAAGAAAACAGAGACCAGTGCCAGTTCCTTCCAATTATAATAATTGCAGTGAGACTGAAAATGTAAGCTCAAACTAAATACCATCCTCTCACAGTGTTTGCTGTACGGGTCACATTGAGCAGAACCAAGACCTCAAAGGGGAGGAAAATATTTTCCAGCCTCCCAGAGGACCAGCTTGGTATTTTGACAAAATGTTGAACACAAACACTGTTACCTCCAAGATAATCTGTTATCTGGAATAGATCTTTTAATGGCTGTGTTTGTGCTCTTTCTATCTGGTAGTCAGTTAACCGGCCATAAATAACACTGAAAAGAGACCAGAACGGTAGCTTAGATTACTGGGAGGGAGGTTAGCTGACAACCCTGACTTTAACATAATTCTCTTGAAATCAGTTACCTATCACAGATGCTATTCAAATAATTAAGTGTTATGGGAAAAGTTCTCAGATAATATAACCCTATCTTAAATTAATGAAGGCAGACCAGTATAGGCCATCTGAAGTCTTAATCTCACACATATTTTCTTTCTTAAACCAATATGCTTTTAAACTAAAGAAAAAAAAAAAAGCTAATTTGCTTTATATATTAGACATTAGATAGCAGGGAAGTGAATTGCTGTCCCAGTATCTGTGCTTCACTAATGGTGAAACACAGGTACTGGTAAGACTTCAGGGTCCCCTGGCTATTCCGCCTGTCATTCTGCTATCACTCTGGAAAGGCATAAGCCTCCTTTGTGGCCTTGTATTATATGTAACCACCCATGCAGCTGTAAAATAATCTTAGGTGTTCAAAAATGACAAAAGGTACGTAAGTTTAAGCACTATATGATTTTTAAAATAAGCAATACTTTTAAATCATACTGAGAAGATAATGATAGGCAGCGAAGTCCCGTTATCTGATCCACACAGATGTATCAAAGTCTCTGACCTTGCTGTGCAACTTTATATGATGCTTTATTTTTATGCTTATTTGTGCCTGATGTTTAATCCTAGAAGGTTTAGAAGAAGGAGCTGCCTTCTATTCTTGGTGCTGGCTTTAGACATAGGAACTGGAAACTGCAGAATTTAATTAGCAGAAGAAAAGACAAAGACATGATGAAGATACAGAATTTTTTTTATCAGCCTACAATTAAAATTATATATACATGAAATATACAATCACCAAAAATTAAATTGTTGATTTGCTGTCTAATTAAAAAAATATGCCCTCTTCCCACCATGCAGAGGGAGAGCAACTAAAGTGAAACTTACTGGGAGTCTAAGGCCAGGAGAGCTGTAATAGAAACCCCATCTGAGCCCCTGCACAACACAGGAATCCTGCCATCAAGGCTGATTCTGTTTCAATCTGTTTTAGAAAGGCATCCTGCACTGTTTAAAAGCCTTCAAATGAAGGACAATACACAGCAAGCTGTTTCAATAGTTAATTGCACACACTGCTAAAATCTAGTGCTTTATTTCCAGTCTTATTCCTTCCTTTTTTCTTTAAAAGAGATTAGAAAAGAGAACGATTCATCTGTGGATCTCGTCAGACTTGTTCTACATTGTTCACTTGTATTCCCTCCTGTAACTGCTCCTGTTTGCTCACCAGCTCAGAAACGAACTGCAGCCTTAAACAAGTCCCACACACAGAGACAATACTCTTATCTTTCCACTTTAAGCTGTATTAAATGAATGATAAAATCTTTCCACAGGATGGAGGCACAAGCAGAACCACCTCACTGAGAAGAAAGCATTTTCAAACAGAGCTGGCAGCATATTCTGTACTATCCAGGTTCCTCCAAGGTGCCCATCGCCATATATATGAGCACCTTTCACAGCAAAATCAGCAAAAATACACAAAAGTTCCCTTTCCATCTCCTTGGCCATGGAGTATGAATTGCTGAGGCATTAGGAGCTGCCTTATGGGACATGGGGACAGAAAAGAAAACATTGAGTGGAGAATTGAAAGAGAGAGAATTTGCCAAGAGGCTAAGTTACTTCAAGAGTAAATTCCTCTGTCCTGGTGTAGCTGCTGAGAACCACCTGTTTCCCACATGCACAATGTAGGCAGTGGAAGTAGTCATCATGCTGGCCAAGGAGCAGAGGTTTAAGTGGAATATACTTTGTTTATACCTTTACTGCCAGGTGTGCTTGCCAGACCAGCTGATGCCACAAAGTCCTCCAAGTACGGAAGTTACACAGAGCTCCAAGGAGACAAGGAAGTGTGGTTTCGGTTTGGAACAGTTGTCAGTTCCCAGTCTCTCATGTAGGCTGAAATGATGGAAAACAGTCTTGTGGCTGACCCTGTAAGGAAATTACTCTTCCTTAGCAGCCTACAAGCTCAAAAAGGCTCCTAGGATGTCCACAAAGCCTTGCCAAGGGAAGACACCAGGACTCCCACTTCTAAACTAAAGGGAGAATGGAGATATTGACTGATCTGCTTTGCTTGCAGTTTGACACAAAATTCCTTCTCTAATTCTCTCATGCTCTTGTCCAGCTACTTAAATGTCTGTGTTGAATTTTCACTCTTCCAATAACTTTGTCAATTGACAGTCACAATGAAACTTGCTCACTTCTTCGTGTATAGTGAAAGCAGTACAGCTATAGTGGTAGTAATGCTCTTCCACAAGAGGAAAGTAGCATTTTGTACACACTTTAGATGTAAATAACTACAAAGCATGTGGAACAAGACTGAACCAAGATTGCAGCAATGCCTCACCTATAAGGAGGCAGCTAACAATATTTTTCTTCTGTAATTAAGTCAAATTGAGACGTTCCCATGGGTTATTTTAATCATTACAGAAATCTGGTTTACAGCTGCATGGATCCACAAAGAGCTGCACTGGCACAAATAAGGGAGCAAGAACACAGAGGTGAGAGGGAGTAGCCAGAGGGTGGAAAGGCAAGAAATTGTTATACTGGCTTTGCCACCTGTATCCTGAAACTTAGAAACTTTCTGGAAAAATATGTAGAATTTCCATCCCTGGTAGCTGTAAAATCAAGACTGCATGTCTGTTTAATGGGCTGTGTTCCAGTTCAGCCATGAGTTATTGAATGGGACTTACTGGAAGAGGTTGTGAATATGCGTCAGGAGATCAGACTGCCTTTGTGGTTCCTGCCCCTCAAATCTATGAACTCTCATTAGGGCTCCTCAAGTCTTAATTCAGCTAGCTGGTATTTTTCAGTAAGAACAGAAGGAAGGAGAATGCTTTTGATACTCATATAAATTGCATTGTTTTTCTAACTGTCAGTAGTATATCTCTGTATTCAGCAGGGGTAAGGAGCCTACTGCAGAATATCTAAGTAACATCAGTAGTTTGACCAAAGGCCTGTTCAGTCAAGCGTTTCACTGCTCATCTGTCATTGGGGCTGCCAGTAATAACAATTAGCTTGACTTAATTGTGTATTTTAACAGCTGCTTAATATTACCCAGATCTTTCCTTCACTCATAATGTAAGATACCTTTCTGCTGAATGTGGTTTTAATTAAGGCTCTGTTCACAACTTTTCACAAGCTGTTGAAAAATTCATGTCCTGTAAGAAAAGTGATGATGCAGTAAATGCTACTGGGGCAGAGACTAACTTTTTTATTAGATGAGCATGGAGCCTTTATGAATTCATGACTCTAGATTAACTGATGTGGGTGCCAAGGGAAAGATGGAATAGATTTAACAACTGCAGTAACATAAAAGGTGTAAAATATGCTGGTGCTGATACCAGAGAGGTTGTGTGTTGGAAGGGAGCATGCCCTTAAAGTGGTGGCAAGCTGTAATCAATTGCAGAGCACTGTACCAGTTGACTAGGTTTCCATGTGGTTCAGAAGTCCCAAGCTGATGAAGAACGCTGTTACTGAGCAGTACTGCAGCGCTGCTTCCACTTAAAGCCTGTAGTATTCACTGCACAAGAAAAAATAAAGTCACATTTTTCAAGAATGTCACAGGAAAAAAATGAAGCTGGAATACCCACTTCAGCATAAGAAAATCTCTCACATATCTGTGTGTGTGCCAAATGGATAATTCTTTACAAGATAGGAGTTACTGAGTTATTACCCCTCATCTTCACAAGGGCAATTTGAATTCCAAACTCTCATAATAAGCCAGTACTGTTACACTGACAATCTTCTCCAGATACCCCAAATAATTCCTTGGTAACTGCAAAGAAAAGTTGAGGAAGTTGTTATATATGTGGAATTATATTATGAGCATGAATCACTTTCATCTGGAGCAGATGTCATGTGTCCTTAGCTTGGCTTCTACTCGGACATGGAAGGCATGACATGTATATATCATTATAAATGGGCTGGGATTTGGGACATGGCAGACTTCTGGGTTACAGACATTCAGAACTACAATCATCACCCTCTCCTCTTTTTTATTGTCCAGAAGCACACGTTTTATAAAATTCTCTCCTCATATTCTGCCAATAAACATTTTAGTTATCCTAGCAACAATTTTTAGATGTGCTGTAAATACACTTGGCAAGCTAATGGATGCCCTTAGCCACTTTAAACAGGCACTTCCCACTCAGTTTATGTATTTTGCACATGTGGAGAACAGAAAAACAGGGTGGAGCAGCACATGCTGGTCCCACAGTGTTCATGCCTTTAGTATCTAGGAAGTCCTGCCTGAGGACTCTTGTGAGGGCTCTTGCAGTCTGGGGTTTTCTGGGGTTTTTTTTGTAGGCAATTTCCCAGTGTCTCTTTATGAAATGAATGATCTTTGAGAATTTACCCCATTGTGAACTTGGTTGAAATATGTAACATCTTGAAAAGTTGCTTTGATAAGGTGTGGGTCTGCAGAAACACAAGCGGTCGCACAAATAGCAACGATCCCATGGCTGTATTTCTGTGTGAACTTGGGCTGTATATCAACAACTGACAAGGAACAACTGATTCAGAAAAATCTCAGAGCACAGAAGCCACAGGTGATGATATCTTCTATTCATCCCCCCTGTGATAAAGTCCTACACATGAAAGGACACTGCCCACACAACTAGCCCATCTCCTGAACAGGTCTTCAGCATCTCCCGAATCCTGAGGTTTAAAACCTGAATGACTTCCAAATAGCTTTTATTAACATAGAATTAAATATTGCCTGAAGCAGCAGGCTGCTCTGTGAGCAGTGGATCTAGCAGTGACCCTGCTCTCCAAAGGGTCAGTGTCCCACACAAATTCTCTGGCAGTTCATAAAGGGGAAGACACTTGATGCTTTTCCCTCAACATAGGCAATAATATTATCTTTCTCATCAAGTAGCTAGCTATTTTCATACAACTCAGAAGAACTTTATAGATCTAAGTCAAATCCCAGAAGTCAAGTTAAAATGTATACATAGATATACACTTATACAAACAACAAAGCCATATGAACTTCATTTTCACAGGAAGCCAGGCTAAAAATTAACCCACTTTATGTCCTTTCATGCTGGCCGTGCAAATATATCAATTCAACCAAATAAACCCTAACAGTTTCCTTGCACAGCAGAATGGTTTCCTTCCTGTAAGAAGTGAAGGCTCAATGCATACCCCAGTTTCTGAACCAGTTTCCCCAAATAGTGCCAGAGCAGTCTTTCCTCATAATGGTCTTTTTTGATTTAAAGACAATGAAGAGCACAGATTCACAGTAGAAGAGCTTATTCCTGCTCTGAATCTTAAGTGAATTCAATGGGATTTTTATAGGACATTTTTTACACAGGTGAAGGTGAATCTGTTTCTCTGTTAATGATCCTTGCTGAGTTTAATGATGAAAAGAACTGACTGGCAAGCTGGTGCAAAAGACTGGAACGTCTGAAAGTCCTCAGCTACTTCCAAAGCAGCCGCTTGAGCCCCTTCTTCGTGAATTTAACCACGCTGAGGAGTTGTCTTTGCTGTGTTTTAATGTCTCTTTGACTATAGCTGTGGATGTTAGATCAGTGGGATACTGTTGCTCCTACTTACTCAGAAATGAACCCAAAATGCAAAATGTAGGTCCAGATATGGATCTAGGATTCAAATTCTGGAGAGCCTCAGGATATTTGGATCTGTGGTTTTGGTCTCAGTGCCATGAATAGAGGCAAAACTCAGACGAGCCAGGAGCCATCTTCTTCTATGGCCCTGATTTCACGGGGGCAGAAGGGTTTACATTTTTATGAGGAAACAGCTAAAGTTTTCGTCAGGCCAGGCTTCCCATGGCTGACCCATGCTGCATCATCACAGGCAGTGTGGGCATTTGCCTGTCCCTCTGTGCTCTGACTCCCACACCCAGCATAGAGCAGATAGGACAACAAGATAAAGGAGCCAGCATGCAGATGTACCTTTTTTTGGAAAAAGCCCTGCAGGGGTTTGCACAACGTAACAAGTCCAAGCAGGTAACAAGAGAGCTAGTGTTTTCCCCAAACACCATGATAGTCATAATTACAGTCATATAAATCAATATGATGCAAGAAAAAACACATATTTCCAGATGCCCACGGTAAAACTATTTACTGTAAATCAGAGCCAGAGTTAAGTGTGTGGAAAACTCCTATAATTTGGGCCACAGCTGCAAGAAAAGCTGTAAGAAAAGGCTCTGAGCTGGGACTTCGTTTTCATCAGGGTGTTTTCTTGCGTCTCTTATTATTGCTTTATCAAAAGCAAGTTAGGATATCAACATTCTCTTTTACAACAGCCTAATTATTCATTTGGAAAAAAATACCACCCTCCCACCTCTCCCTCCCCCAAGTGATATTAAATTAGTTGAATGATTACCTTTAATTGCCGTTTACTGACTAAGCTATGTCAGATAGAAGGATTCCTATATTAAAATTAATGCTTTTGAAAAATACATCAAGCACATAGCTGTGATTTGTCCTGCCAGCAGATTCCAACATTCCTTCCCCAGCGTTGCAGCAGAGAACTGAGGTCTCCCTAGAATTTCAATAGCAGTCATTGCATGGTTAAATGACGAAACTTTTGTGAAAAAGCATAAGTACCTCATCTGTTGTGTTTTGTTTCATAACAAAAAATTGTAGCTTACTGATCCTTTGAGACTTCCTTTTCATACCTGAGGGCTTTACAGCCAGGGCTCTGCTTTGTCGACAGGTTTCATTACTTAGGCTTTAAGAGTGATGGGATCTTTTACACTAATAGCTAGCATGCAAATGTTGAATGCCTTCTTTACAGCTTCTAGCTATAGAGAGATATCCTCTAGAAAGATAAAGGAGATGGGTTTTCTCAGTCATGCTGATAAATTCTTAGAAATGGCTGCTGGTGACCCCACACACACAGCTTGCAAGTGCCTTCATACGACTCAGTAAACGTTCCCAAATCACTGTACCACGGGCTGCTGTTCTGGCCCTGCATGTTGCCTGTGCTCTGTGCTGAGGTCTTCCAGCCAGGATGGGAGTTTTACTTTACACAATATGACCCACAATCTTCTTCCCATTGTTGTGGCAGCATCTCCAGCTGAGAAAAATCCATCCCAACCCAAGCCACAAGCCTGCCAGCTCTGCAGTACCTGCAGGCCATTACAACTAAATTAATTTTCACACCAATGATTTTGTTTGTTTTGCCTTAATAGAATATTCCAGTGATAAACTGGTTTCAGACTAATTTTCTGCCCAATCTAAATTGTCATTGTGGGCTGGCAAACTGTGAACACCAGAAAGATCTTGCCCAAGGAAATTTCCTGCTAAGATTTCATCAGGGAACCAAGCAAGATCTGCAAGAGTAGGCAAATGACCAGAAAGATCCCACCTGTCCCCCCTTTTCCCACTGTCAGTGCCCTGGGGCTAGCAGGGCTCCCCCATCCCAGCAGCTCTGGACAGGGCACCCTCAGGGACTTTCAGTGGTTTTTGGGATGTCTGTTGTCCTGTCAGAAAGAGAAGGTGCTGGCAGCCCCTGAGGGGTGTTTCAGCTGCGTGCAAGATATGAACACTTACAGAAGAACATTGAACTGGGGTTTTTAGAACTTACAGCTGAGGACTGTGGGTCATTGTGTTAGCATCTGAGGCTTTCCTTGCTGTGGTTTCTGTCAAAGGCAGTCCTCAGCACCTTCCATGTTTAAAGACAAATATGCTTTTCTTCTAAGCAAGAATCATCTGAAATTGTTTAAAATCTGAGTCTTATTTTGCCTGTCTTTCACTAAGAAAATGTACATAGCACATCATTTATACAGAGCGAAAGTGAATACATTTTCACAGCCAGAGGTTCAAGGGCACAGCACACACAACTGTATTTAATTCAGCTCACTTACATTATTAAGCACTCCTGCCAGATCAGGAGCATTAACATTTTTGCATTCAGGCTACAAAAAGCTAAATGATATGGCCAGAATTTTCAGGCTTCAGTGTCTTAGCTATCATGATCTAAAGTCATCCCTGTGGAAAAGCTTGTTCGGGAGTAAGAGACAATCAAGACATTGAAACATAATTGGGTTCCATAAATGACACCTTAAACCTCCACAGATGTATTGGTTTGTTTCACGCAGACTTTGCTTCTACAGCTCATGGGTATTCTGCTTAGATTCATCAAGCAGTTTTATATATTTGGGACTTAGAGTGCATTGATGGACTTGGAGGAAGAGTGATACTCACTGATGTGACAGTCCAACTCCAGTTGCAGATGTTTTGTGAGCTTCTCTTGGAGAGAACTGAGCCATTTGTTTCTGTATCTAACTATGTATTGACAGTCTCATTTCAGAGCCACTCCATTCAGAATACTGCCTGAATATTCGGTGTACGCCAAACCTGATTTTTGAGCAGGGTCTGTTACAAGAGATGTTTTTTGGCAACAAAGTCTGGACAGTTTCTTTCAAAACCACTTTTTTACCCTAGAGCCCCAGTTTGAGCATCATATTATATGCAGATATCTACAGTTTGCATTAATAGTTTACTAATCTAAATAATCTTAATTAGTTAATCTTACTAATTAGTAAGCTGTGCTAGGAATTCGAGCTGTTCTAGGAACCTAATCCTGTTCCATGTACTGAAATAAGGAGATTCTGGTCATACTCATATTGAATGTGAGAAATCTGCTTATATGAACAGTAATGAATCATCAGGCCTAGTATCAAATAACAGATCTACTAATGAGTAATTGCATAATAGCTGACATGAGTAAACCAGGATATTATAAACTCACTTTTGCTATAGACAGCAAGGACTCTAATAGAGAGTTCTTTTCTGCCTTTTTGCTGGTATAATTATTCACATTAACTACTGAATTTGGGTATTTTTATTTGAATAAATGATTCATGAAAACATTTGTGACTGTTTAATTACCCTGGGAGAAAAAAGTCAAGATAATTGAATAACATTCAGCTAACAATGTATTGGTAGATTTTTTTTCCTGCTCCCAATTACACCAATTGTGAATACATCTTTTTCTTCTATTTGCTTGATCTCTCTTAAAATTAACTCAGAAAAACTCTAGAAAGAAGCATATTGCCTCAGAAAAGTAAGGGAAAAAATATCAACACCATTTTTTCTACCTATTCCCTTTGAATTTCTTATTTTAGTAGGAAGCAGCATTTAAAATCAAACAACCTATACCGTAGAGTACAGTTCATGGGAAGGAGCATACTCAGCCTTATGTTTCTGGAACTATACTTCAGTCACGCAGTAACAGCCAAACCAATGTATTATTTTATCAGATAAAAGTCACTTAAGTAAACTGAAAAGCTTGCTCTGAAATTTATAGTGTGGTTTTATATATATATATGTATTTTTACATATTTTACAGACAGTAGGAGATTCAAGTGGGTTTAAGAAGTTCCAGTAAAACAATTCAACTCTAAAGCTTGAGCACAGGCATGTGCAATGGGCATGAACCTATTCTGTGTTTTATTGCACTAGTTACAATAAACATTGTATTTACAGCTTTCTTTTGAATGTACGTTAAAATGACACGGAACAGAAGCAGGTAAAGCAGAAATCCTGGTTTCCAGGAAAATAAAAATAAAAACAACAAATCCCTCCCCCCCAAAACCCAAATCAAAACAAAAACCCAAACAAACACAAAGAAAGAAATATGAGTTTGTTGTAACAAAGCCTCAAGCGGGTATAGAATCCAAGTTAATGATATCCTGTAATCTGATCCTGAGTGGACACATACAGCTGTTGTCAGGGCCCTAATGAACCTTGCGTGTTTACAGATCACTGATTAGCAGAACTTGATACTAGTGGGCACAGACAAGTCCTAACACTTTTTGAAATAGCTCTGGTGGTGTTAAATAACAGGGATCTGTTACCATGTGATTACCTGTCCGTAAAATTCCTATTTATCTTCATTATGCGTCTGCCTTTCTCCGAGATGAAGGTAGGAAAAGCTAGTCATCTTTGATACTGCACCTGTTGCAGAGAGAAGGTCTGCAGTGGAGAGCAGTCCTGGGCACAACTATGGCCCTGCTGCCTCCTGTGATGCTCCCTGGGGCAACAGTGACTCCATCCAAAACACACAGAAGGATTTCTTCTTGATTTATGACAATAGTCACTGTTTATTGAGGGTGGGTGGAAATATGGTCCCATGCAAAAAACAGTAAAGACAAAAATGTTTGGTTTCAAGCAAAAGGATGTACTAAGACCAGCAATTGTGGTGATGCCAATGGGTCAATCCAATATTCTTTATTTTTTTACCTAGCTTCTGCACTTCCTTGATGATATTTCAGGCCAGTCTGTGCAACTTGAATATCTAATTTCCATTAAAAAAAAAATGAGGTAGCAGCTAGATACATGCATCCATCTGCAATGCTGTTTGCCTAACTCTCTCCTTAAAGGCACTAATAATGTAAAAGTAACAGCACTAACAACATAACAGTAAGAGACTAAAGCATACATCTGTCTGAGTGATGTTGAGCTGATAGGTAGTATTTACGGCTGGTCTTCAGTTGATGACAACTCAACATGTAACATACTGCTAAATGCAAAGTGATCTTGCTAGACAACTGGGACTCTAGTCACTCCAGATATTCAGGGATGAAGGAACTATCCAGGGATGAAGGATGGAAACCTCAGCACTGAGAACCTTTTTATCTCACTTTTTGAAGAGTGACTAAACTATTCTTTGTAAAACATTATTCATTAAAACTTTTCTTTTAAAACCCAAGTGTGACTTTAAATTAGTGAGCTTTCCAGGCACTTTCCTTCACCTGGGTTTTCTCAAAATGCATTGTTCTGCAACATTTGTTGCCTGTAAGTCATCAACTTGGTTGTGTGTACATGTACAACCTTTCATATCACAGAGAAGATGACAGTCTTCTGTCAAAGCAACACTGAACAGTGAAAATGAGCTCACTTGCAGCATCACCTGCTGGTCCCTGAATCCCCATTTCTCTCAACTTTCCATTTCCCAAACTGTTTGATTGAAATGAGCAATACCTATACTGACATCCTTGGAATAATGGTTACTTTAAAACCACAAAAACTAAGAATCAAGTAATTATGGCTGAAATCAAACCTGTACAGCAAAAACACATTCCAAACTTGTGTTTCTCTTATTCTGTTACTTTTTTTCACTCCATGAGGTTCAAAATTTAAATATCCTCTAGTAACACTGACTGCTATAAAAAGACCTTACATGCAGAGGCAGAAAATCCCTTTTCTGAGATTGTTTGTTCTCATTTTCATTTTCTTGGGAACTTCTTCTTAAACATTCAGTGTTTCCTTTTATAAATTACTCGTAGAACAAGCTGTTGTTTTTTCTCATCAGATGGACAGAGAGAAGAAAGTAAATTTTCTGTGAGAGATTAGTTTTCTGTGGCTAAAATGTCCATTTCTGGAAGAATTTTGAAAAGATTTCCTACCACACTTTGGACATGTGCTTTAGCATAAACAGAAAGAGTTATGCTACTGGCCAGCAGTCCCATTTTAGGTTCTCTTACCACATCTTTCACAATGTACCAAGATGCATATGCCATCCGGCGATTCTAGGAAATGAATCTTGTCCAGCGAGCCCATTCTGCTGGATGGAGGACGCCAGATGGTTTTAAAAGCCTAATAATTTATTTCTGAAAGGAAAGGGTTTATTTCCTTGATTTTTATGTTAGTGTTGATTTCATAAACAGTTTCAAAATATTATCTTAGTTATTTCTAACACAATCCTACTTTGCAAAGTTGAAGGAACTCTTAACAGTCAATAAGCATAGCTTGCATTTCCTCTTGCTGGCAGCTTCCACCTTGTACTTAATGTTGTCCCTAGGGTATTCTGACTTTCTTATTCTAAGTTACTAACAAAGCAGGATTTCAATAACATTTTTCTTCAGTCCTTAAACAAAATCAGCTTTTCGGTGATGACGCTGAGTTTGGGAATGCTAACATTTGTCTGGAGTCCCTTTCTAGTTAGGAAAAGCAGCCTAGGTGAAAAATTCAGCTGCCTATTTATGATGGGATTCATTGGCCTTCATCTTAGATTTCTGAAATCAAGTGTTTATTCTCTGCCAGTCGTTAAGGTCCCTTAATATTCAATGGGAAGATACAGGCACTTTCAGAGGGTGATTTAATCTATCCTAAAACAGGTATTTAAGATAGGGAAGATGAATTCCCCTGTGGAGGTCCTATCTCTCCTCAATGACTAGAGCAGTCTGAAGTCATTTGTTCCTAGGATCTGTATAACAGGACCATGAAGTATGCTCTGTCATTAATTCCAGAATAAAGGATTCATTGAAAATGATGTGGCTGGGGCGAACAGAAAGTATAGCCAGGCTTTTCAAATCACACACAAGAAAAATTTAAGCAGTAGTCAATGAGGTACTTCAGAAAACGGCAACTGGAATCTAATTCCGAGGGCAGACAATGGCAGGGAGAGCTCAGCGCTGAACCGACAGAAGTTGAGCCTTTGGCCGTTAGGAAGTGTGGTTTCTTCTTTCTGATTGCTTTAATTTTACACCTTATATCCTGAAGAGAGGTAGTTAATTTTTTTACTTCCCTCAGCCACAGCTCATTTAGGAAAACCTCCACGGAACTGCAGAACTAGAAAATGCAGAGAATACTCTGACAAATTGAAGCCTTCAGCTGTCCTCTTCACATGTCATAATCACCACTTTTTAACCACCATTTCAGGAGAACCATCTGGGACGGCATGGAGTCAGGGGTAACCACAAATGCAGATGCCTCCTTCTGTGCTCTCTTTACATAACCACTCAGTTCCTCATTTGCTCAGAGAGTGAAAAAGAAAGAAACTGAAAATAGAGGCCAGGAAGAGGACTGATTAATGCTGAGGCACAGTGGGACTGAGCACCACAGACAAAAGACCTTTTCCCAGGCACAGGGAGTGGAAGGAAGCCCCGCTGACTGAGCCAGGGGAAACAGGACCTCCTTCAGCAAAGACCTCCCACCTGCGGGTGGCCACCAACGCTGCAAATACCCAAGGGATGCTGGGACTCACTTCCCAGGGGTGGATGAAACACCCTGTAAGTAGGGCAGGGTGAAAGGGCAAAATCAGTATTTGTTAAATTATATATTAGTTGATTCCACGTAGCTAATAATTCACTCTGTTTTTATCAAACCAACCAGGTTTGGTTTGATATTAATTTAAGATAGTAGAGATCATCCAGAGTGGATGGTGTCATTTTGGTTAGATATCTTTTATGCTACACAGAAATTACATTACTCATTCGCTTGGGAGTGTATCTTTCAACATGGTTGTAATCCGATTATCAGATCTAAACATTGCTAGTGAAGTTGCTTGAGATGAAAGAGATAATTTTCTAGAGGCCATAAATACATTTAATTTCTGATTCTTGAGGCAGAAAAGACTTTTTAAAATCTTTGGTGTGGGCTTTAGCAAAGTAGAAGGTATTTGTGTATACCAAGAGTATGATTTCAAACACAGGAATTACAAAAAAGCTGTGAAGCATCTCTGAAGATAAAAAGGAAGTAAGTGTATCCAATCAATAATGTAATCTTTCTCACCAGGTCTAAATCAGTCAACAAACTCCAAGAGTAATATCCAGTTCTCGTTTTAGCAATGATACAGACTCAGAGAGGAAGTGGCATTCACAAACCGCTGCTTTATTCTGTTACTGGAGGCAGTGGAAAGCCCAGGATGTGTGTATCCCACCTGAAGAAGAATATATGTTTTCTCTAGAGTCTTATGTGGTTTTATATGCCAGCATTAAAGATCTGGTCCTGTCCTGCTCCATCTTCAGTCTTTTTGTCTCCGCAAAGAGAGCCAGTGCTACAGGGCTGGCTGTGCTGAAATCAGCCTTTTTCAGGGAAACTTACTGAACCACACAAGTGATCCTCCTGGGCTCCTGGATGTACTTGGCAAGTGCAAGTGGCGGGTGGAATTCATTTGATGTAAATACTGGCATTTACAGTGTGGATGCATTTGCCCAAGCCAGTCTCAATTTACAACAATGCAAGGAAACATCCATTTTATACAGTCTGTTTTTAAAGCTTTGGAGTGAAATGAAGCGTCTGTTGGTTCCATTGCTATTAATGGCATTGGTGACCACCTCAATGTAAACATCTGCATTTAATCAGAGGTCTTTCCTTCCCCATTTGTAGTACCACAAAAACCTGTGGGACAAGGCTACAACTTTTGCCCTGTAGATGTATCTTAGAGCATTCTCTGGCATTAGTGCAAAGGAGCTGGAAATCTACCTTATTAGGATGACAGGTGATAATATTTATCTGCAAAAACTCCCAGACCATGAGTTAAAAACTTGCCAGCTTCTGGCTTGGTTACCTACTGTTCTAGTGAGTTTAGTTGGGACACAGACCTTAAAGTATAAATGTAAGCTAGCATAAGCTGTCTTGAGGTTGCTTTGTCTTTTGCTGAGAGTCAAAGACACCATTTGCTCCCTGGAGACTGCTGACCTGTTTTAAACTGTTTTAAAGAGGGTCCGCACAAAGTACCATCACTGATCTCTGGTACACTGTAGGAATACTCCAAATAGATAATCAGCTGTTTCTGCAGCCCTCAAGTGCCAGGCAGCCAGACTGTGGCATCTTCTGTGTTTTCTTCCTTTGAGGGAAGCCTTGGAGAAGTGTCTGAGGTCTAAGTGAGAAGCTGCAGTACTATCCTTAGAACAGTCTCTCACACTGATGAAAAATTTGCCTTTTTATCAGTCCTGTAAAGAAATTTAAGTCATGGATGGAACTTCAAAATACCAGGATCCTACTTTTAATATTTAGATGTTATTATTGAAACTCCTTATATTGCTACCCAAGACAGCTTTGTGATAACTGCTCCAGTTCAACTGCTTTGGCTGTGAAGATATGCAAAAATAAGGAGCAGAAATGAGTCAAGATGCTGAAAAGTCTCATAAAGAGTATCTTTTTCAAACCACTACCCCTGGGTTTTAACCTATGCCCATTTGTCAGTATGAAAACACCACTTGATCTCAACAGGAAGAGGAATAGCCCATAAAGCAATCTTTAGATCTGAATGAAAACACAAACCATGGCATATTTTCAACTTTAGACCTATTGCAAGGCCATTGCAGGGTATCTGATAATGGCATTTGTGTTTATATAGTCCATTGTTTTTCCTGTGCTGCAAACTTTCCACTCGACAGCCCTGTTTCCTGTTTCCCATTATGGAAGTCTCCAAAGGGGGTTTCCTTCTGTTTTTCTTATGGTCAAAAGGAATTTCATAAGTACAAGTCAAGTTTCTTTTCAGTGCTACACGTGTAGAATGGAATCTGAAAGCTCCCAGCGTAATCATCTCCAGCATGTACATAGTTAGTGTTACACATAATCCACATCTGGGTCACAAAATCTCTGAAACCCTTCCAGGAATATTTAGACAGCCATAATGCAACACGTTGCTGTATAAGGGAGAAATAGAGCTAACCTCAATGTCAACGTTATAGCTTTTGAGAAACATAGCAGCTCCCCTTCAAAACTTTGCAGCTCACCTTCTGGGTCCTGACTGCCATCAGTTTGAGTACCATTAATATTTTCCTTTCCACTCAAGTCCAAAGACACATCTGAAAACAGTTTACATCCCAACATGCCTTATGCTGCTGATATTTAAGTCTAAACTGTATATAAAACTTGGTGCATATGTAACCCATATATTTTAATTCAAGAGACTGTCTTGGCACCTTTTTCTGCTACAATCAGCTCAGAACCCCAGGAAATAAAATATGGTTGAAGCAGAACTAGCAGGCAGTCTGCATTACAGTATTCATTTCAGAGTTAAAACACATTTCTAGATTAGATCTGGGCTTGGCACTGTGCTGCAGCACTGCCTTGTGTGTAATATAGGATCTATAAACTACTTTTTAACCACTGCTTATGGTATAGAACCCATGGTGATATAAATGCTATATGAAGCCCTTCAAAATTTTCTTTTCAGCATAATTTACTTAAATAGCGAGTTAAGGATGGTGCATCAAGGAACACAACAGCAGGCATTACCTGTAGCCATCAATACTAGCTATTATTGTAATTTCTTAACAAGATTTTTTGGGGAGTGAGGGTAAAAAGGTGGTTTATTTTTGATGTATCTTCCCTTCATACAACTGTATGTGTTGCACAACTTATTTGTGCCAAAGAATTCCTTCATTTTGCTGTTTTCGATCCCCAAAAAGGATGTAACCAGAAAAGATTATCTGGATCTATGCTAATGTGCTCTGTCTTGCCACTGCCTTTGAACCTTCTAGCTGGAAATTTGCCTTCTAAATCGCTTTTACTACCAATAACTCTTTCATTTTGTGTCACTAACCATATAGGTCCACTGGTGAGACCCTGTGCAGACTCTCTTCTGCAGAAAAGATGAGAAAATTTCAGCAGGGGAGGTTTGGGGTTCGGTCTCTGGTCGTGGTGGGAGGTGTCCTATCTAAAGAGCAAACGCAGTAGTGCTTGTCCACTGTCCATCTGTGTGCACCTCTGTTGTTGTCGGGTTTGCACAATAGCCTGAAAACAAAGAAGAAAGACCTTGGATGGGGCTCTTTCTCCCTGCACGCTACAAAAGAGCCTAAATAAGCACCCTAGATTAGACACCTTGTATATTGCTGAAGTTCGGTGGCTTGAATCCCCCCGCCCCAGTTTCTAATACTCTCTTTCTTTCCCTTGCTCTTTGCATGACAAATGGTGCAGATGCTTCTTGGGGGAAGAGGAAGAAAACCCTTTGGCAGTTGCTTGCTCTCTCTGTTGTGAGACATACACTGTGGTATCAGAGGTAGTGGCTTGGATGGGGTAGGGGTGATGTTACTGTTTACTTATTTATTTTGCTTCTTGCTAAGCTTTGTGTATTAGTGTCCTGACACTGGCTACTCATCCAGCAGACATATTTTCAGAATCTTTTCTTTTCTGAATCTATTCTTTTTTTCCCCCTTCCTTTGTGTAGAGGATATGTACTGGCTTTGTGGAATCCCTGTAGCAAGTTGTGAATGATGTATGAACTGAAAAATCTTTGCCTGGTACACAGTAGGAATACAGAAAGTGCTGTGCAGTCACTGCTGTGCTGTGCTTTTTTTCTATATATACAGACACACAGTAGTCATCTCATATTCATTTTGACAAGCCCTTTATGTCCAGGCACCTTGGGATGGGATGGCTTGTGTACCATTGGCCTGCACTGGAATACATATCAGAGAGATTTTTGTGCATAATTGTTCCCCGTGCTGTGCTCAGAAGAAACTGGTGTCTTCTGCTTTTGCTAATATGCCAGCCTGAGGTTCCTCCTCAGTTCATATTCCAGGCAGCAAGTATACCTGGTAAGCATTGCTAAGATATCTGTATTTTGAAAATGTATGCTCAGACAGAAACTTGAATCCTGGACACTGAGCTATGAACCTGAGGACATGGTCATTTTTTTAATTGGCATGGACTCTTATCTATTGCCTGTTTACAACCTATTATGGACTCACTTGGTTTGTTTCTTTTGGGCATCAAATCCAGCTTAGCTAGTGGAAAGAATACAGAACACCAAGTAGAAATGCAGGTGTGAATCAGAGAGGAGATTTTCACTTCTGTTTTAACGGCTATGAGATTCATACTCCTCCTCAGGTACCTATTGCTAACTTAGCTCTTTGATTTCCCATGCTGCCATACCTGAGACTGCTTTGCACTAAGATATTTCTGCAAGATACGTGACACCAAAAGAAATCTTACTTGATTTCCCCCAATTATACAAGGTGTCTTCTTAATGTGGGATGACTCACCGTTGTTCCCTCTGTGGTCACGCACCACATGATTATTGCTTGAACCTGTTGTTTGATTCCACCTGACTGAACAGAATGAATTTTATGAGCTTCGGCCAGTGAGACTACAATTCAATTTTAACTTGAATTCCCCTAAGTGTAGGTTTCTCATTAGTAATAGATATTGAAGCCAAAGCAAAGGCTCATTTTATTAAAAGTGAAGAGCTTAGGGAAGAAGCAGAGGTGCCTCAGTTTCCTAATTTGAATATAGGGATAAACTAGATAGCTCTTCAGTTCTGGAAACTGACAGGTGGACAGGACAGAACAAAAATAATGTGCTTGTATGAAGTATGAGTAAAAAGAGAAGCAAACAGATGAGACCACAGAGGGAGAGAAGCAGAAGGTGGGGAGGGATATACCCAGGCCACCTGGAAACATGGTGTCAGAAATCCTTATGAGGATTTATGTGGCAGGAGATGTAGGTTTGCAAGGGGAGGTCGTACACAGCCAGTCTGGCTGCAGAAGCCCTGAAGACAGGTAACTCTCCATGCATGGGAAACTCTCTCAGGAAGAGAAGACAAAAAGAAAAAGACCAGAATTTGCTACAGCTCAGCCCGTTGCTTTGCCCTAGGCAACCCTAAACCATGGGGAGATGACAGAAAGGTCCTGAGTGAGGGGCAGGGCTGCTGCAGCCCAGACTCTTGGGATTGCAGAGGGAGATGTCAGGAGACTGTTCTACTACAATAGTCAGTATAAAAATGGTTACCAGCAGCTACTGTTTTGTCTTTTTTTGTCTCTCATTCTCCCAAGTAAAACAGACATTTACAGTATGCCCAAAATAGTAGACTGTTTACAAGGGTTTTTTCATGATTGCAAATAAAGAGTAACCTTGTCAACATTTCTTTCCTATTCTTAGCAATCAGTTGCTGAACCCTGCCCCAGAGCATACCATATCTGATATTCCCCTGTATTCATGTCTGGACAAACGAAGCTGATTCCTGAGCCTGTGAACACACTGAAACTGTTACTGCATTCATTACAACCTTGGCAGAAGTAAATTGGATGAAGGAGATACTCCTGGCCATGCTTCCAGTATAATTACTTTCTTTTCACTAGAGAACCCTGACATGGTTGTGCCCTAATCTTTCTTTGAGTCAGTTCTCCTGCTGGGGGAGTTAAACAGTGGAAAAAGGTTTCTGCACTTGCTTGAATTCAGCAGAGAGCGGTTAATGAGCCCTCCCGGTCCTCTGTGGTGCTGGGGTGCATGGACACAGCATCAGCAGCTCGACCTGAGCCGTGGGGACCTGAAGCCGTCCTGCACCCAGCACCCCATTCCAGGCTGCATGGTAGGATGGGCAGGCAGGGACTCCCCTGTGTCCAGCATGGCCAACACACTCCTACCTGCACCCTGCAGAGGGGTCATCTCCTGCCACCCCAGGATGGACATCCAGCTTCCTCCCCAGGCATTTGCCTCAGCTTCCAGATGTTGTGGCCACCCTTGGGCACCTCAAACAGCCTGGGCAATATCTGCTGCACTGCACAGCAGGTGTGCCTTATGCATAATTTTGGTAACAATATTATGGCATACTGTGCGTCTTTCAGGCTTTTTATTTTTGCTCTGTCTTATGCTCATAAAACAGTATATGATACTCCCTACCAACTAGATGATTAATGTTTGGCTCAAGAGTAGCCTGTAAATTGTTTTCTGATGCTTATAGGAAAGTGCTGTAAAAATGTTTCTAGGCAATTGGAATGTTCCGGAAACTTAGGATTTTTGTTATCAAAATATGTTAAAATCAACTATGATAATATGATCTGCATTTCATTAGTGACCCTGAGGTTTTCTTGCCATTTTACTTTTTAACAGTTTAAAACTACTACATCCGAGTCTCTGCCACCCAATTTTTATTCATAGACTGAAAGAAAAAAACAAACTTTCCTGTTTTTTCAGTACCTGGTCAGTTTCTCAGCTTGAATGAATAACTTGAGTAAGTTCAAATGCAGAAAAAGCCCTTCTCTGCACCTGTGGAGAAGCTACAGCTGGCAAAAGCAAACATTTTTCCAGGTGTTCAGTCACCAACTTCCTGCTCCTGAATAGTGGGACTCTCTTAAAATTTCAGAACTAAATATGCTTAACTCAAGTATTATTTTTAATTTAACATGAAATGGCCTTCAGGTATTTCAGTAATCATAGGCCTTTGTATAGGTTAACCTAATTTGAGAGTTAATTTTACATTATTTTAAAATTTTAATGAGTTAGTGTTAGCAACACTTAAATACAGACCCTTTCATTATCATTTCAGAATACTAATTTTTGCACCTGATGGCTGTTGAAAAAGTTGATTAGAAGATTTCCAACTGCTAAATCATATTGGGACAATAAGAATAACGTTAACTGTTCTTTCTAATGTTAGAAGAGCCAAAACTGTTATTACCAAATAAATACGATGTGATCAGAAGCTGGAAAGTTTGTACCCAATAGACAATTTTTTAAAATATACTTTTATAAATTGCTTTTTAAATCACTTTATTCAAAATGTTTGAGCTCTCCGCTCCAAAGCAAGGGCCAGGCCAGACCACTGCTCCTTGCTGGGCTGGTTCTTTCCCGGGTAGTATGGTCTTTTTATCACCAAACAGCTGGGCAATACTGATCTAGGGAGGGAAAGTAAAACTATCTATACTGAAATTACTTTCTAAAGTTGACATAGAGATAAATATCAGACAATTTAATATGTCTGCTTTGGAAACTGCATAGCATGCTATCAATGAGGCTGTCATGAGCAATCCATTTTATTGTCTGAACCCATCGCTCACAGGCATTTTAGGGCTGAGCCTTCATTTGCAGGAAAACAAAACGTTGCTCTCTCTGCAGAGATGAAGCGATCAGACTGAATCTATGCTGCCACAAACAGAGCTTTGTCAACAGAAAGCACAAAAAAGAGATGCTGAGGCCGTATGTAGGGCCAGTGTGCAGTATTTTGAGAGCAGGGGCAGCAGGGCATGTTGGTGTGCACCAAGGTGATTAGCAGGGTCCTGAGACTGAGTTGTGCCACCCAGTCAGACCCTCTGCTCCCTGGAGTAGCACTGCTGCAGTAGACCAGCATGCCTCATACAACCCACGATGGCTCATACCCTGCGCTTGTGTGTGCAAGCACTTCTTGCACTAGTCTGCAGTGATTACTTATAGATATTTACTTTAGCACATGGCATATAGAACATTAAAAGGGTTTTGAAAATCTATCAGTTTTTCAACTTCTGAAGGATTATTAACTTCAAAGTCTGAAGAAATGTCGTCCTCCTATGCTGGGAAATGCCAGCAGCTTTTGCATATCCCCACCACAGCACCAAGCAACCCCCAGCAGAGAGGAACGATTACTGCCTCCATGGCGTAAGGATGGCTTTTGATCTCCTAACGTATTGGAAATTACTTAAAGGTAAGCCATCTGCTAGCTGAGGAACAAAAATAGATTACATCACACCCTGCTAGAAAGATTGTGTTAAATCCTGTGTATCAAGGCTTTTAATAATTCTAAATTAAGTCAGCTAATAGGATTAGGTACACATTTTCCTCAGGCTTCTTTCACCAACTCTTCACAAAAAACTTTTTTTTTTTTGGTGGAGGTCTGTAAAATTCAGGCTTGTTCTCCTGTGAGTAAAAAGAGTTCTTTCAAAAATGAAACATTTCTTCAGATCACAATTGCTCTCCAAAAACACTTACAGTAGGATAGCAGCTCAGTGTGTGGGGAGTGGGAGGAATTCAACCCCTTTTTTTGTTAATATAGTAGTATTAACTGCAAATGTTGGATTGCTTTGTTAGAGTACTGCAACTACTTATGTATGATGCAACCTGTCTTTAAAGATAATTCCAGAAACTGTTGAAAGTCTTTAATTTTTCCTTTTTTAAAAATAGCTAGCCCCCTAAGAAAGGTGGTTCAGACCAGTTCTGTTTACACTTAGAAGAAATTTTGGCTAGTATTCTTTGCAATTAGGGGGGCATAAACCACACTATTTTGGCTTTGACTCTCCCCAGGAAAAGATGCTTATAAGACAGTCCTCCCACATTCCTTTCACTGGTACATCCTGCTGGTTCCTGGAAATCTGTGAATCGTGGACTACAATAGCTGGAACTTAAAGTCTTAGGGTTTAATAGAACTTAGTGGACATTTTCTTTCATTAATTTCTGCAATTATTTTGTAAGCTCATTTATAGTTTTGGTTTCTCTACCATACATAGGTGATGAGTTTCACAACTATGTTGTGTGGTTGTTCTTCGGTTGTTGTTCCTTTTGTTAAAAACTTGTGAACTTGTAATTTTATAAGGGGGGGACCATTTACTGACTACTTTTCTTGCCAGAATTAAAGGATTTGAAATCATGTTTGTATGGAAGATAATTTGGTCATACCCTGTTTGGAACTTGTTCTTTATACTTGCCGTTGACTAAGTTTTAATATCATTATCAAAACACATGAAGAAAAAAAAAGATTTTTTTTTTCTTTCAGGTGGTCTAGGATTTATTACTGAATATTTTTAATGTGACAGAAGAAGGAATGCTTGTTAAAGCCATTAAGAAATCCTCCCTAGCCAACAAATATTCCTGGTTTTGCCATGGATTAGTAGTTAACATACTCAACTGTGGTAAGTGGTATCTTCCTCTATCATTAATTTATTTCACTTCAAAGCAAAGCATCCCCCCTTAATACAAAGTCATAGTAATCTGGAAACTTATCAGTTAGAATCAAATCCAGAACATATGCATTGCAAGAAATGAAAATATAAAACAATTGTGGCCCCATGCCACAGAAAAAACCTCTGGGAAGAAACTTGGTGAGTTCCATTATCTCCAATACAGTTGTAGTCACTGAGATTACTCTTGTGCTCAAGGTTACGTATGTATTTCTTTTCTATATGTGAATCCCAGAAGTAATCACTTGTCTTAGATCAGTTTGGAAAACTAAGGCCACGACCAGATGATTATGGTTTTACATGAAAGAAGTCTTTTCCATTTCTGATGTCAAATACACCATCGTGTAGATATTAGAACAAAACCAAAGGACAAGGTTGTCAAGTATGCAATTATATTAAAACAATAATAAGAATCTCCCTTCAAATTTTGCATTCTAGCAGTTATTTCTGGAAGTTCAGTTCAGTAGAACTGGGGAGGTTGACTGGCCAGGGAAAGTGAGGTGCTTTACCCTTCACTAAAAAGGAAAGCGAAGCATAACAGAACAATACAAACATTTTAAGATAAGATATCCAGTAGCATACCTCATATTTACTAGAAAAATGTACAGTTATTTTTCAGCAAGCAAAACACACCACTCTGAATTTTTCGGATGTTGGACTTGTATGCAGCACATGCTGCACAAACATGCATTGCATACCTGAATATTCTATTTATATGCAAACTAAATAATCCAGAGAGGGATGAGGAACAAATCTTACTGCAACTCAGCCAGTCTGCTAATGTTGGCCTTCAGACATCCCTTTATGCCACTGAAGAGCAATTTCTTTTCCATGTCCTTTCAGTCGTTGCCTTTTCCAATGTGAAATCCCTATAAAAGCTGAAAAGTAGAGGAGAATTGGCTTTGGTGTTCCTATACAAAGGGTGATCCTCACTTCCATCTACCAGCAGCCTACCCCATGGGGAGGTTTAGAGTCCTCAAGCACCCTAGTTTACAAAACCTGCATGTGATTAGAACACACATAAACACTAAATAATTTAAAAGTATAAAGATAACCTCACTACTTCAGGCTGAATGTCAATCCAGCTCTGTTTTCTGCCTCTGGAAGTGGACATAAGAATGTGCTCACGGAGGAATAAGAGCAAGTCAAGTCTGTATGATACTTCACACTAAGCTTCACATCCAGCTTTCAGCTATTTTCAACTCCATTTGTCTGCATTGCATGCCCAATAGTTCTGGCATTGGTAGAGTCTGTGAAGAAACATTATCTAGCTCTTTATGACTCTGATGATTTCATAGATCTAAACCTCATTTCCAGACCTCATTGCCTAGAACCTGGTTTAGATGTGCTGCATCCATTTTGAGACAAGGAGATCATAGCTTTACAGAGTCTTAGGTCATCAGTAGATTGTAGCTGTATACAGGGGTGTAGTGATGCTCTCTGTTCTACTGTATAAAAAAATAATGTTTGACTGGCTTTTTTGATCACCATTTAATAGTTATATGACATTTTCATAGTTATCTACCTTTGTACCTAGATCTCACTCCTGACTAGTGAGATGATCTCAGAGGCCACTATGAAGTTAGAATTTTCCCATGCACTGCACTTTTATTAACGGTGAATTTCCTTCACCAGGGTTGCCTGGGGCAATCACAGGCACGCCTACAGGTTGGGCGGAGAAGAGATTCAGAGCAGCCCTGTGCAGAAGGACTTGGGAGTGTTGGTTGATGAGAAGCTTGACATGACCCAGCTTCAGTGTGCGCTTGCAGCCCAGAAACCGACCGTATCCTGGGCTGTATCAAAAGAAGCATGACCAGCAGGTCAAAGGAGGTGGTCCTGCACCTCTACTCTGCACTCGTGAGACCTCACTTGGAGTACTGTGTACAGCTCTGGTGTCCTCAACATAAAAAGGACATGGAGCTGTTGGAGCAAGTCCATAGGAGGGCCACGAGGATGATAAGAGGACTGGAGCACCTCCCTTATGAAGACAGGCTGAGAAAGTTGGGGCTGTTCAGCTTGGAGAAGAGAAGAGTGCATGGAGACCTCATAGCAGTATCTGAAGGGGGCCTAAAAGGACGCTGGGGAGGGACTCTTCGTTAGGGACTGTAGTGGTAGGACAAGGGCAAACAGCTTCAAATTTAAACAAGGGAAGTTTAGATTAGATATAAGAAAGAAGTTCTTTACAGTGAGGCTGGTGAGGCACTGGAATAGGTTGCCCAAGGAACCTGTGAATGCTCCAAGCCTGGCGGTGTTCAAGGCCAGATTGGACAGAGCCTTGGGCAACATAGTTTAGTTTGAGGTGTCTCTGCCCATGGCAGAGGGGTTGGAACTAGATAATCTTAAAGTCCTTTCCAACCCAAACCATTCTATGATTCTATGATTTTACTGCCTACATGTTTAGTGACATAAAGTCCTCCACATTTGGCCCTTGTCCTTTGATGTTCTGGATAATTAAATATGATTAGAAAACTTGATCCCAGTGCTCATCCCTTTTGCAGGACATTTTAAATATATCGAAATCCCTGCAGAATTCTTCTGGTGATTTCACTTCAATGTGAAATTAAACATTTACTCATACCTTCTGTTTTCTGTCTTTCATTCTGATATTCATCTAAACAAAAATTCCCCTTTAGGCCACAGATGTTTAACTTTCTTAAAATCTTTACTGAGGGATTTTGTAAAAAGCTTTTTGGAAATCTAAGCAGACCTTACCTACCAGATCACCCTTATCTACACAGGTTTTTATTTTTCAAAGGATTCTACATTTATAAAGCAATAGTTCTATGGAAATAGACATGGAGTAGTTCCAGATGTGCATTATTTCTGTTCTTATTAAACATGCTACTGATGTGCCCTGTATAGATGTCAGTCTTAGAGGCCTGCAGTTCCTCAGATCTTCCCTGGAATAATTTCTGAAAACTGACATCCCTTTTGGCACTCTTCAGTCCTGCTGCTATGGCAATTTCAGGCAAGAAATTACAAACTCTCACTAATAATTCAACTACTGCATCCTCACATTGGTCTAGAACAACTGGCTGAATAACATCTGCTCTTGGCAACTTTTTCTACTGCTCAATTGTCCGTTTGTTCCTTATCCTTTTCTGCAGTCATTTCAGTATCAAAGAGATAATCTACTCATTACCCAACAAAAATAATACTTCTGAGTGGGAATGTCCTTAGTTTCTTCTACAATGAACACTGATACAAATAATTCATTTTTAACTTCTCTGAAGTGATCTTTTCCATCTGTATTATGATCATCAAGTAGTCCTGCAGACTGCCTGGAAGGCCTACTGTTTAATAGTTTTTCTGGCCATACTGAATTTTTATATTCAAACTTTCCAACTTTCAGAATTTATTATTGAACTTTCCTTGTTCAATGTCAGGTGCACGTCTTTGAATTTGGGCCAAAGGGCTGAATCAACGAATAGCTTTATATCACTAACTGCTACTTAGGTGTCTAAATCCAACGTTCATATAGTTCTGAGACTCTCAAAACTCCCACTGTATTGCTGCCTACCATTTTAACTCATCATCCTTCCTCTCAGGTTTTATATCACCTAACCATAAACATTTGCAATGTAGATGTTTACATCCAAGTTAGTCACCCTCTGTTCTTCTTGTGCTCAGCGGAGAGAAAAGGGAATTTCTGAGGAATGATTCATCTGACCCAATTTAGAGGTCTACAGTACATCCCATGGACTATACGGTGAGCCTGCGGTGACAAGCTCAGATGTACCTGCTGGCGCAGTAGGTGATTGCATTTAGACAGATGAATTGAAATCTCAGTGTCAGAGGAGCTACAGATCATTTGTATTCTCTGTACAGCCATAAACCACCTGTGCATAGCAAATGTGATATATTTTAAACCTCAAAGAAAAATGACATTGCACATTGATATAAGCTAAGAGCGAGGCCATGAACAGTTACCGTGGCTGACATGCAGGGAATAAGTAAGTTGCTCTGTGTGGTGCGTACACAAAGTGGCCAAGGACCTCCTGTGCTAGAGCTACACAGAGCTCTTGTCACCTCCATGCCTCACTGAGCTGCTGGCACTAAGCATGACCACATCTTCCCCAAAGGCACAGGCACACTAGTCAGTCTCCATTTACACAGTGTTCTTGGACCACTGTTTATGCTTGGAGAGCATAAACACAAACAGATGCCTGAAGTTTCAGGATGCCTAAAATTTAAGCACTGAAATTTTCAGGTCCTGCTTCCCCTAGATACAGTGAATTTCACTATAAAAGCTTTCTGCATTTGAATCTCTAAATGTAAGGATTTAGTGTTGAATTAATATCCATTTGACCTCATAGTTTATCTATTACTCCTTTCTTATGGGAAAAAAAGACAGTGACTATCCTTTTAACAACAGGTCCTGGAATACTCTGACTCTGAGCAGTGGCAAGGCAAAATGGACTGGGTGTCCTAAAAAAGAGTTAAAATTTGGGCTTGAGGCCCTTGTAACACTAAAGTATGCAGAGGAGAATTTGCTGTAGCTAAAGGGATAACTTGAGTGGTCCAAGTGATCTGCAGTGCATAAAAGAGCAGCATGATGAAGCCTGTATCTAAGCAGCTGGGTAGATAGGATGCAATATTTTACTTATGTACTATGATTAAAGACTGATAGAAATACCAATAACCTTTAATTATGAAGAGTAAGCAATATTTCTATGACTACTGGAAAATAATGGAAATTTATTTGAATTAAAACAAGCTCAAAGCCGTTTGTTGAACCATAGTTTAACAGATATCTCTGCACTTGAGTGAATGGTCTGGATTTACAACTAAGGTGTCTGCACACCAGAAATGACAGAAGGAATTCTCTGAAAACTTGCCATCTTAACTGGAGGAAACCTGAATGCTGACATTCATCTTAGTCTTAAAGTACATGAAAAATATCTCTACCCTCCTACATCTTGAAGCTAGTTCTGAGAAATACAGATCACTAATGCCTTTTAATAATAAATCGACTTTCCTTTCTGAGTTACTTTTGAAGTGGTCCTCTCAAATAATTCTTATCCTTGTTATACTTGACAAGCTCAAACAAGATGATGGCAAGCAGCTAGTGCCATATTCACTACAGAAGGGAAAGATTCTCAGCCGTGGTTTATGAGAGAAAAGGTTGTTATACTTTACTTGTCGTAAGTCTTCACTGAGGGAGGAATTAATGTATTTTTTAATCTAAATATTATTAATTGTATGTATCTACAGCTCTCTCTAGTGATAAAAAGTTCATAAAAACTGTAGCTCAGAACCTTTAGTAGCTGTCTCTTATTCTTTAAGTAATGCAAATTACTCAATTTTCTCATTTTAATCTACTTATTTCACAAATCTACATAGCTATGGCCAAAACATGCTATACCGACTCATCACACAATACTCCTAGTGATGTCAACAGATGTTGTGACAAAACAATCGTGGAAGATTTGGTCTCTAATCGGTAAATATTGCTGGTTTTATAACTCATCCTCATAGTACTTTTTTATTTCTGCCACAAACAATCAACCACAACATCTTCTCCTGCACAGTGCTGAGCTTTGCTTGCAGCTTATGCTCCATATCTCACAATAGGGCCTAGACGGAGACTGTGCTCAGCATCTCACAACAGGTTCTATATCTCATCTTATAAGGCTCTGGTGCCTGGAAATAGCACTGATCTTTGCAAGAATAGAAGACTTCTATGAAGTGGACTCTCACCTCGCCTGGAAATTTCTTTTTACAGTGACATTATCTAACGTTTTTGTTATTGGCAGTATTTAACTTGAGCAGAGTCACAGATTTTGCTTCATTTCTTCACATCCTGACAGAAATTTATTCAATGCAGCCACTGAAGCACTTAATCAAAACTTAAAGTACTTGGCAGCACTGTTGACTTTTTAAAAACTTCTCTATGTAATTCAGTGTCAGTGTATGTTCCTTTCATTCCAATACATGCCAGCACATCCAAGTATCCCTCTAGAAGAGTTGGCCAAACAGCCAGACTTTGTGTGTATGGTGGGTAAATCAATACATGCCCAAGCAGCGGATATTGCACTGCATTTACATGGATGTATCTGTGCTACCCATATTTAGATTCATTTGCTTTAGTCTGCTTTCCTTTTTTGCCTCAAGACAAAACAGCAAGCAAACTGCTGAAGCTCCCATGCCTTTTGACCTTGCTAAGCTTTGTTAGAGCATCTTATCTTTACACAATACCCACAAGCATGCGTAGGACACTAGAATCAGTGTACCAGAAACTCAGTGCAGTCTTGAGTCACAGCATAAGCTAAGAAGATGTGACATATATTTCCATATCAAAACAAGAAAAATCTTTCTTTCCCCTCTTCACCAATGCATAACATCCCAAAAGGCAAGAATGGCCTTCAGCTAACACAGATCAATTTTCTTTCAGCTTCAATCACCATTTAATTACTGTTGACTTCTTTAACCTTTTTCTCTTCCTTTATGATTAGATTCCTTTATACTCTATTGCCATTTACTTTCTCTGTGACATAATCAAACTTAAAATGGTATGATAAAATTTCACATTTTTCTTCTTCCTTCCTACTCTTTATGTTCAATTTGCTTCAAAAAACCAAATCATTTCTTGAGGAGAAAAATATTTTTAATGAATTGACTTTTAACTTTATCTTTCCCCAGTATCTAGACATCATTTGCTTTAAGCAAGTAATTGCTCAGATGATGGGATGACATACTGGATAAAAGCACTAGTTCTTACTTTTTACCATTTCAGGAATTAAAAAACACCCACATGGCAACATATTTTGGATGCAATGAGTTTTGTTGACTCAGCTTCATCTTCAGCAAATATTTCACATTTCGCTAATTCTGAGCCCACATAAAAATAGTAAAGTTAACACTTTTTATCAGAAGGAAGCCATTGCTCAGCAGAGACATAAAAGGGATTATTTCTCCATTAATGGCTGTAAACTAGCAGTACAACAGGCAGAGATCCTCACAGACATATCGGAGTATTCTTTGCCGCTTCTATTTCCTTCTACTGGATCAGATGGACATAGGTATGTATCACTGAGCAGGAACTGGTGTAATTCAGGACAGAATATATCTTTTAAATCAATCCCTTTGAAACCTCTTTAACTGGGCAAGGAATGAACACAGTCTGTTTTATAGCACCTAAAATTGTTTAGGACAGAGAACTACACATATAACCACATCTTGGTAGAAATGCAAATACCTAATATCACCTCCACAGGGCAGTGGTAGCATCAAGGAGTTAGGGACTAAGTTGTGGAGCAATTTTTCATTTGTTTAATTTTAGGGCTCAGATAAAAGAGTGGGGTTTTAATTATTACCATTCACAGTGTAACTGACTGTGAATCTGTTACGATAGATTTTCTTTTGAAATCATTTGTTTTCAAAATATTTATCCTTAAACTTCTAATTAACCTGCAGCAATTTTGTTCCAAGAACTATAAAGCAGAAGATTTTAGAGGAGAATTGAGGATGCACTGAGGTATGTGGCATTATTGGTAGTAAATTTGATCCTTGCACATCCTTTAGACATCACAATTAACAGAGAGCTTTATAAAAATAGCTTTATCTCATGGGATCTTAGCACTGATATCCATTCAAGCTATTTCTTTGTTTTTGCTAGACCCTTGTGTGGGATGTTGCAAATATTTGTGTCTCCTTATACAACCAACCAGTAAGAATGAGGTTAATCCTTGAAGGCAAAACAGAATATAGAAAAGTAGCAATACTTATTTATGTTATACTACATGTTACTTATGTTCTTTTTTCTTTTATTTTTTATAATAATTAAACAATTAATTAAGTCTTTTTTATGCCAATTATACATTACTGCAGTAGTACTACAGTACTAATGTAGTACTACAGCAGTAGGTAGTTATTAATTCACTGGAAAAATGCAGTTTATTTTTTATTCAGTTAAAGTAAAGTAAATGAAGAAAACACTTTTACAAGAATTACACTAAAGGGAGAGTATGGAGAATAAAAAGAAAACACATCAAATAAATACAGATCAGAAAACAGAAGTATAATCCTTTTGGGTCACATGGTCTCTTCTTTCAGACAGCATAGTCTTGTTTTGTGTTGAACATGTGTGTTCCTGTACTCTGCATACTGCTATGTTGTATGTTTAAATATACACATATATTTATAGCAGATGATGTAGCTTTCAGATCCTTTAAAGTGAGAATGAGCTTACTCTGAAGCACAGTGACCTACCTCTTTTAATAACTGGCAATCGTGATCTGGATGGTTTTAATGATCTGAAAAACACAATGTGTGACATCTTGTATTAAGACCATAATTTGCAAATATACACGTCTATGGACATTAGACATTAATGCAAAATGTATATATCTGAGTTTAAGAACATCATTAGAAAGATCTGCCTGTAATACATCTAGACATAATAGAACAGACTTCTAAAAAGGTCATCAATTTTAGCTAAACCAGTTGGAGTTTGTTGGCTTGGCTTATAAAATTTAGACCTTTCTGCAATGAGTCATTTATTTATATAACTCGGTCATACTATCCACAACTGTAAAAAGTGTAGTAAACCAGATCTTCTGCCATTCCATTTCATTCCTTCCTGTCATACATATTTCAGTACAGACTGAAAGGGACATCTAATGTTTACATGTTTAAGAAATAATTTTGAAGAGCAATTTCTTAGATCAGCATTGGAAAATGTTAAATAAATTGCTATCAGTCTTGAAGGATATTATCCTTAGAGTATCTGGTTTTAATGTCAGTAAATATACAGCACTCTAATGTACTATGGCACCTGCATGGAACCAGCAAGTAATTACCCTAAATTATTGAATTTTTACAATTTTTTTAGTACTTTTGTATAAATTAACAAGTTATCTTGAGATTTCAGCTAAAATGCTTTTACTATGGTTTAAAACAATTTTATACCAAAAAATACATATGAAAACTTCCAAACTGAAAATTTTAAAAGCAACTACCATTAATCAAAGCTCTAAGTTTTGGGAAAAAATCAGGAACGAGCTAAAGCAAATGACTGGATCTTCCTGTGTTTATATAGCTCATAAAATGAGCGAAAGTTCAAAAACCGTGACTAATTTCAAAGATTAGTACAAAGTTTAATAGTTCCAATTAAGCCTCTGAATAGTGCATTCAGTCCTCTGCAATTATTGCAGTGTAATTGGACAATGATTTTAATTTATATCACAACTTTTAATATTTACAGTGTAAATTACCTGAAAGGATTTTATCTAAGGCATGCAATATTTATTTTTGATTTTTAATGGGCAGTGGATCTGAAAATCCCATGTGAATCCAAAACGTCACCTTTTATAGTAAAATAAAATATAAGTATACTTTGATAGCTGAAGATTTGGGAAAGTAAAATTGTCAATGGGACAAATTCTGAGGCATCACAGTGCATATTTTACCATTCTCTTTATAGAAGAAATTGTAACCAGAAAAGGTCCTGGTACAAAGGGGGCTGCCACTAGAAAGTTACAGTGACTCTTCCTTGGAAAGAG
>NW_009915960.1:55516-104127 GCF_000696875.1 Nestor notabilis
GTATTTGTGACATTCCCTAGCCCAGGGTTGTGCTTGTTTGCCATTGCCATAAGTACACAAGGCTCTACAATTCCCACTCCTTATGCTTTGCATAAGGGTAGGTCAGAAGAAAGGGACAGCTTCCTCCATGCAACTTTGAGCCATGTCTTTATCTGTGGTTGGTAAATAGTCATAGCAGCCATCTGAAAAACACAGCCTGGTGCAACTTGGTGTAGTCCAAGCACAGTCCCTGCTCCCAAGGAGTAGCCAGCATCACTCTGTTTTACAGAGCTTCAGGAGCAATGTAGGCATGGAGAAAATCTGGAGCTGCACCACAGTTCTAAGATGTTAAATTCACAGCAAATTTACAGCGGATATTTTGCAAGCAGTGTATACGCTTGTTTACCTGAACTTTCAAAAGAGCAGTTGAAAGCCATAATGAAGCCCAGCTTCTGCCACTGCCTGTTTCATTGGCCACGTACCACGTATGAGATACAATCTCATTTTGCAGATTTTTTCAGTCCATTCTAGTGCTGTCTTTCTTTCTAACCACTCCTCAAGCTTTCCAAAAGGCAATCAAATATGTAATCAAAATATTTTTGTTTTCTGTGTTGTGCTTTATAATGCAGACATCCATGCAGTTCTCTGATACTCCTCTGTTTTAGTGGAAAGAGAATGAAAACTAAGCTATTATACTTCCACGAACACATCCTCTTATCTCTCTTTCTGAGGAATTGGTGCACGAATACCTTTGCAAACCTATGCCCTGTAGCTGGAAATCATCTTCATATCTCATTTACAAAATCTGATACCCTCTATTTTGGGATCCTGTGTTTATTTTAGCTGTTGACCAGGTTACACGATGTATGGAAGGAACAGTATATGAAAGTGTTTTCAGTGAGAGGGAGAGCTTGAGGTAACACCACCTGACAAACCTTTTTTGATGCTGTGTACTGAGTTAAAAACCAGCAAATTATTCATGAACAAAGAAGTAGTAGATCTCCACTCAAAGAAAGGGATTGAAGGGGTGGGAGGACAGGATGAACAGGAGAGAGAAAGTACAAAAAGACACCTGTTCTCATTAATTCAATGACCAGTGTCAGCACAGTCCTATTACAAGGAAGAATAAAAACCATAATGAACACTCCTCAAACTATATTCACAAGGGGAAGAAGGGAGGAAATAATGCCATTCTGGTTAACATAGCTCAAGGTTTGGGAAGTTGGTGCACTCATAAATGAGAACTGATATACTGTACTGAGCATGAAAGCAAAGACATGTAACCAGAAATACTCACATTGCCAAGTTCATCCTTTACAAGGAATCTATTTTCAGTAGTCTCTAAAGATCAAATGCTTTTAAGTACAGGTAATACACTGAGCTTCTCTTGTAACAGAAAATTAAACAGTCATTTCTTTTGTTCACCATGCTCATAATACAGAGATCTTCACTGGAGGAAAGAAATGTCCATATTTCCACACTGTAAAGCAGTACTAGCTAATGGGCAGGTATTGGATGGAAATCCATAGCCATTTTATTAATGGATTACTCCTATGAGAGCTTACAAAACTGTCATGGTTTTTTTACAACTTTGAGGCATATGACTTGCAGAAGGAGGATATATACATTTTTGAGGCATAACATGAAGCTAGAGAAGAAAGCAAAATGCTAAAATAATAAGTCTCTTAACTGTATACAGAATAGGTATTACATGTACCCTTTTGTAAGTACAGAAAAGATAGTTTATCCACAGGCTATAATTGTCAATAAAGAAAACATCAAGTCTGTGTAAATGAAGACAGAAACTATTGTCCTGCAAATCCAAATTTAACTTTGGAGACTGCTGGAGTTTCTGCTTGAGCTGAGTAGGAAGGAACAAATTACAAAATCCCAGGAGCTCAGTACTTAAGGATCCACATGAGATTACAGACAGGTCAGCCAAAAGTGTTATATTGAACCTTTATTGGTATCAATTTGGCAATCCCAATCCCTTCCCATCCTCTGCCAGAATGGAGTCCCTGCATGTCACACAAGAAACAGTCACAGTGTAAAGTTTTTAATATGACAAAGATATACTTCTTTCACTCAAATAGAAAGATGGTAGTTTGTTTGATTTTTTTTTAATGTTATTTAAGGCTAGATGGGAAAAGGATATTTTCAGCTGGACTTAAAAAGCATGCCTGCAAAATATGGCATAACTGCTTTTTGACAGATTGCTGTGGATCAGTGCTTATATACAATCTGTCATTTATTTGTGCAAATCCAGATTTAGCATGAAAATAGATACTTGTCACTGGCCTCTCTTTCTACAGTTGGTCAAACCAAAACCCTGATGTGCACTGTGCCAACCAGTGGTGTCCAAAAATCTGCGTTCAATTTCTGTAGTTCAAATGTATTTCTAAATAAAAAGGATACATTTTTCCAGGAAGGTCACTCCCAGTGAAGATTGTCAGTTGTACTGGGATCAAATAGACTACTTATTTTATAATTCAGCATTTACTTCTTTTTCTTTGAGCATGCGTATTCTCCTCCCGGACTGATATCTCATATTTAAAAATATTTGTACTTTTTCTAAGAAGATTAATCACTACTTCTAACTGAATATTAGCAGGACTAAGCATGATTGAACAGAATGTGCCAAGTTCAACCAACAGGGACAATTTCTGTATACAGATCCAGTGGGGAATATGTGATTCTTTAAACTTTAACTCATGAAAAGGCAAGAGAAATCTATGTTTTCCCTCTTAAAAATGTATCTGTGTTAGCTATTATTCTGGTGTTGACATTGTACTTTCTTTGTAAGCATTGCCTATTGCTTTTAAACACCAGTTAAATGTGTGGTATATATCAGATGCTGAGTCATCAGAATGCAGGCGAGTTTCAGGGGTGTTGAATGGCACACAGAGTTTGTGAGATTTGATCCCTTGGAGTCCTCAGCTGGCCACCATGGGATGCAATTTATCTCACCAGATCTTGCATGGCTAATAGCCTACCTTTAAAGTCAGTGAAGAGGGCATGAAAAAGAGCAGTCAACCCCTCTTCCAATAAACATTCAAATAATTGGGATGAATGATCTTCTCTGGGTACACATTATGCTAGGTTGACTATAGTGTCTTTTTTATGAGGATAACTATTAGATATCTGAAATCAGAATATATTAAGCTTATCATCAGACAAAAATCTTTTAATTTAAAAAATCGAATTGGATAGTTCATGGTAGGGCTCTGAAGAGTTGCAATCACATCACACAAAAAGTAGCTGTGATTTCGAACTGCAATTTTCAGATGACCACATTTGTCAAAGGGAAGCTGTATTCTTCACCTGACTTCTTCCTCAGTCATTTTCTCTGTCAAATTAAATAATATTAATATGTAAGTAAAGCTACTGAAGTACAAAAATTACCCAGAGGTGCTGATTCCACATCCTGACATAACTATCAGCCTTGGTATCTCTGCAGCTGAGAGGTAAGCAGCCAGAGACAGAGTGGGAGCAAAGCAGGAAAGTGAAAGAGATCTTTAGGGTCCCTACTTGCCTCACTCCGGGGCAAAACATGCAAATGAGCTGTAGGCACACCAGTGCAGATTAATTTAATATCCTGGCTGTCTAAGTCTGGGAAGCAACAGGAGCTTGGGGAATTCTCACTGCAGGGAAATAAGATGGCAAGGGAGTAAGAACAAATAAAAAAGAATGTTGGTTCTGGGTTAGAGAAAGATACTAAATGATCAGGGTATAGCAAACTGTTTAAAGCACCTTTTCTCCATGGCTGTTGATGGCTGCGATCTGTTGTTACCAACAGGGTCTCAGCCCTCCCAGCAGAGGTGCAACTGGGAAAGCTATACAGGGAGGTTACAACTGCAGTTTTCTCAAGCTGCTTCTGCTGCCGTTTTTCCAAATGCCAGGGAATGTCAGGGATCCCATGTAACACAGCGAAGCTAAGAAGCATTTTAAATTTTTGTCTATTATCTTAAAGGGCTTAATTCTGCAGTACTATGTAAAAGAGAACTCCAGCTATCTGGAGGTACAGCTGGTTTTATCTGCCTTCAGTAGCACTTATAAGCAACGTACTGACTCATTACCAAACCTGAAGCCAGAAATTTATTTGCAGAGGGACAAAATAATCATGCCCAATGTCAGGCGAAGGACATTTGCTTTCATTATTTTTCCCTTGTCTCTTTTATTATTCACATATTTCCTTTTCTTTAATGTCTCTCCTTGATTATTAATGTATGAAGAATGCTGGTTGTACAGTTCAGAATAAGACAACACCTGAGAAACCCCAAAGAAGACAAGCATTGCTATGCGTTATATATAGGATTTCAGGCTTTTCTGTATTTCCCTCAATTTTTTGGATTTTATAATAAAGGAAAGAAAGACTACCAACTCAGATTCAGATGGTGAAGGAAGCTCCAGAGCTCTCCATTTGACCTATTTATGCCAGAATGCCTCTTTAATCACTAAAACATTTATATTGTAGGGGGTCAGAGGCTTTGTGTATTAATGCACAGAGTCATGGGATTGAATTGAATAATTTATTCATTGTTTTTGTACATCACACCTAGGGCTTTTTTAGGAAGCATATGAAATATTTAACAAATTAAAACAGTGTATATGAGTCATTTAAACTTGGTACAAGTCCTTGTGAGGAGTGGCTGAGAGAACTGCCTCTGGGATTTGTGGATGGGATTGTTTAGCCTGGAGAAAAGGAGGCTCAGGGGGGATCTTATTGCTCTCTACAGCTACCTGAAAGGAGGTTGTCACAAGGTGGCTGTCAGTCTCTTCTCCCAAGTAACAAGTGATAGGAGAAGAGGAAATGGCCTCAAGCTGCACCACTGGAGGTTTAGACTGGATATTAGGAAAAACGTCTTCACTGAAAAATTTGTCAAGCACTGGAAAATGGTGCCCCGGGAAGTGGTTGAATCACCGTCCCTGGAAGTATTTAAAAGACATGTAGATATAGCACTTAGAGACATGGTTTAGTGGAGGACTTGGCAGTGTTAGGTTTATGGTTGGACTTGATGATCTTAAGAGTCTTTTCCAACCTAAATGATCATATGGTTTAAGACTGAAAGGGCAAAAAGACTAATAATTCCTTCTGTGATTTCAATGCTTAAGAATTCGAACTGGTGCTCAGCACCAATACCTCCAAATCCCTGTTTTAGTTGTTGTGCAACATTAGCATCATACTTCATGACTGAAGTGACCTTAGCACCAGGAAATATTTTACAGAGGACTAATACTCAGGAGAATGTGATTGTCTTCACCACCCAGGCTTAACTGCGTCAAACTCTGGACCTCCAATTTTTGTCTTTTTTAAAGGCTTTTTTTTGATGCAAAAGTGCAGGAGAGAGGAAGGGAATTATCTGTCTAACCACTGCAAAGTGTTTTGAAGCCTTTGAATTAATAATGCTACATGGGCAGCATTTAACCTCAGTTCGGACAGGCAGAAAAAAATGCTACACATCTCACAAGACCCTTCAGGGTCTTCCAGCTGAACAAATGCTCACAGCTCTCCATCCCTGGCCAGGAGCAACGAACTTCTGACAGCTGAGCAATGCATTTGGAAGGGCTTTTCCATAAGCATTTCCACATTGTCTGCACCCAACTGGCCACCTAAGGCCATTACGGGAATGACTTGCTCCTTATTAGCTGCTGGAGAAGACCAGAGCAGCTGAGAGAGTGCAATTACTGCTTAGTCTGGCTGTTTTCCTGCCTTTAGTGACCACAAAGGATATTTTCTTACAGAATAACTGTAATCCTTAAATAATTTCTATTTTGTTTGGTAAGAAAACAGAAGTTCAACTTTTTACTAGCTCATAGCCCTCTGAAGCTACTTTTTGGGAAAATGTACTTATTATCTTTTTATTTTAGATACCACCATAAAAAATAGACAGAAGAATGTAAAATGTATATACAGGGCTGTGATTGCTGTCTAGTTTGTTTAAGTTAGAAACTCTGTATTTTATAGTTGTACAAATAACTTAGAATTGTTTGGATTATGAAACTAAAGATAACATGGAAGTTCTAAAGAGACATAACTGAAAAAAAAAAGATGTGATTAAAAAAATACTGCTCAGTAGTCTTCATTTGCCTCAAAACCAGAATTTGCTACCAGTTTTGTAACATAGTAGCTGGTTTTATACCTAGAGAGCCTCTGGAATCTTTCTGTTTGCTCATACTCTTAATTTTTCTTGTAATGTTTTAATATTACTTTTTGTCAAAGACTTTATTTATGTAATACATTCTAACAGCTTTTACTCCTATGAAGAAATTGAGTGCCAGTAAGTCACAATGTTTACTTATTTTTCTATTTGCCTGAATTTTCTGTAAAGTAGTTACAAAGTAATTGCATAATACTTACAGAAAGTTGCCATTGAGCCGTGTTATTGTTTGCTGCGGTTTTGCTGCTTTCCTAATTTGGATGACTCTATTTTAAAGGCCCTCAAGGATGAGCTCCAACGTGAAGAGTGGAGGTGTCTTCTGAGTGCTGTCAAAAGTGACAGCAAACTCCAAAATGAACTTGGAAAGTTGCCACTTCACCAAATAAAGAACCAGTCCAGCTAGTGGTATGTATCAGGAAATATTTCATAGAATGGGGTGTAGGAGGCTCTTGATGCAGTCTTTATGTCCCTATGTGTGTATTTTCTTTTTCCCATTATCCTGTACTATTGCATGGTAAACTAACCTGCCTCTTCCATTGCCAGTCTGTACCAGGAGTCTGCGTTGTATCAGACATGACCGTGCATTTGTACAGCTGAATTTATTCAGGTCTGTCTGTATAACAGCATTTATTTCCTGCTTCTCAGAGCTGAGCTCCTCTTATTCTCTATCATTCATCAGCCCATTCTATTTTATGTGCCAAAATGATTAATGAAAATAGGAAGTGAGATATGTCCTGAGACTAAGCTTGCAGAGGCACCTACAGCAGCTATTCATTGGTACTTTTCCTGGCAGCATGTTCCTTTGCCATCGCCCTTCAAGCCAGCTCACTATCTATTTCAGAATTCATCTCTTATCTCCATGTTCTTCATCTTAACTAATTGTTTTTTACATGACATGTCAACTGCATTTTGAAAACCAGGTGAATGATCCCTACTACAATTCTTTCATTAGAAATCTTTTTTTTTTCTTTAAAGTAAACCTGTTACCTTGTCAAAGAAGGATACCATCATGTTTGTTCAGCATGATCCATCTTTAGTAAACCTGTTTTGCACTTTATGCTGCCTTCAGTGAGAGCAGCAAATGCAAAGTGAAAAATGGAAACTTTTCTCCTTTGGAAAGTGTTACATCTTTATTATTGCTATCATTATCTACTGCATTTATTATATTCTTTAATCTCAAATTTCATTTGAAGAATTTCAATTCAGTGACTATGCTCCTTCAAACTTTGTGCTGCTCCTGACCTGTTATCCCAGGAAAATGGATTAAGAAAAAGTGCAATAAGATGATATGCGAATATTAGATGCTTTAGTACTCACAGTCCAAGTCTTGAGTTCTAGTGTCAGAAACAGTTAAAGATCAATGATAACTCTATTTTCATCCAGTTAGGATTTGCATTCCACAATGAGTTACACGATGAAGGAAAGGCAATAACAGACAAGCTACATCGTTTTACCCATCAGAGTATTTTTGTCATGCCTTTGGACCTCTGAGGTAATTTCCACCCTCCTTAGGCTCACACACATCCAGACCCTTCTTCCTAGGTGAAGACAACACAAGAAACTTCCACAGGACCTGAAGGCAGTGCTGGCCCATACTAGACAGAGCTCGCTTTGTCCATATAGTGTCCTGTCAGCCCTGGGTTTTTCCTACATTGCTGGGCTGAGCAGGAGGCACAGGCTTTCATGACCTAGCCCTGCAGCACCACCAGTTTCCTAAGTTGTGTTTCCCATGGGGAAATAATGAACTTCACAAATGAGAAAAGAAGGGAGCTAAGAGAGAATCCGTGGTGTGAGCTGACATGAACTAACATTTCAGACTGACCCTTACAGGAGATTTCTCTCTCCCTCTGCCACTAACTGGGAGATCAGTGTGGAGAGTATGCACAGCTGCTAACTGCCTGTGTATGCCAGTGCAAGAATTAATAAATGTATTGCAGTTGTTCAGTCAAAATGAGAAAATTACAATCAATTGGCATTTCTGAAACAGAAATTAATTGTACACTTCATCGAGATGACACTGATAAGTAACTGCTTCAGGCACTCAATTACTCATGTCTATTTATAACTGAGGACAGAAAAAAAGGAAGAGGGCGGGAGAGAAAATAAATCCCCAAAGAATCACTATTAATTGCTTCTCAGTGTACTGACTCACCATCTTCTTTAGCAGAATACAGCTTTCGACAATTTCATTTATTTAGGATTCATCTCATCCTAACTATAACTGTGTACATCTGCACTGTACTTCTGAGCTAGCCACCCTGCCTTGCCTTGGTGGCCAGCAGAGATAAAGGGGCACTGCTGGGACCTGATGAGCTGGCCTATTTCTGATGCCTGCAGATTGCACCCTCGACTAGCAAGGGAGCCCAGGGTGATTAACGCAGATTTAGCTCTGACCTATTTTGGATGTTTATGTCTAAGCAAGTGAGTCACACACGGCACCTTTTGTTGCCTTGATTTCCCATAAATAAAGTGAACATCTCACATGATCAGAGTAAATTTTTTTGTCAGTCTTTCCAATGTGAAAGGTGTGCCATAATGACTGACAAGATATAAGAAGTCATGAGTGCAAGAGAGTTAAAAGTGGCTTTGTATAGACAGGTGTTGCAGTGAATGTAAGACAGCTCAGGCTGACAAATTCAGTTCAGCTCACTCAAGAATCTGTAAACATTAATATTGGCCCAAACTTCATATGACTCTTACTGGCAGTGAAATCTTGGAAAAGCATCAATGTGTTACTGGAAATTTAGGAAGCATTTCAGTACTCCTGATTCAATATGTAACCAGGAAGTATAGAAGGAATGGGGAGGGGAAGGGGGAAAGATGTTTTTAGACCCATTAAAGCATCTGCAACACCAGCTCTGAAGCTGCTGAATAGAAATGAACTGTGTCTCTGGAGGGAGTAAGCAGGCTTGGCTCATCCGGGCACACAGACATGTGCAAGAGAGGAAAGAATCATAGAATCAGCTAGGTTGGAAAAGACCTTTAAGATCATCAAGAGAGACAGCTTGGATGCTGTGAAAGAGGTGGCATTGCTGACCCACTTGTAAACACAGTTTATTTACATTGTGGCAGAAGATGGGTGAACTGATACAAGAGTACCAGAATTTTCTCCCTTTGGTTTTCTTTCCCTTTGGCCTATTTGGCCTCAAAGTTGGAAATCCTCACACTATTCCATGATGACAGCTCAAGCCAGTGCAGACAGTACTGGCATGTAGGAGGCCAGGACTGCCCTGCAAGGCCAGTATCACAGCTGTGACCAGAGCTACATGTGAAAAGGTGCAGCTGCTTCAGCGGCAGGGGAGAGCTGGAGGAGGACACCAACAAGCTGCTCATAAAGGATGTCTTGTGGGTTGCTTTACACAGGGCAGCATTATTTGGGGGATCACAGAATAACTGCCAGGTGGAGTGTAAGGAGTGTGCTGCTGAACACAAGTCAATGCAGCTGCAGAAAGAAAGCCTCTTTCTGACAATCAGCACACAGGTCACCTCTAGTGATGGAAAATATCTTATTATAATAACAGTGAATCACAAAGTCTCCAGCAGCAGGGATGACACATGCACTTACCATGCTTTGGGGGATGGAAAGGATGGAAAGGTGGCTGGAGTATTTCTTGAATTCACTTCTCACCCTGTGGAAATACGATTTTAACAAAACAAGTCTTCTTTTATTTTTTTCCTATAGTCACATAAATATTATCTGCACAAGAATGTAAACAACAGTAAAAAAGTGCAATCTGGAAGCAGATCAGCTCTTGAGGAGTGCCTGCTTTCTGAAGCCATGCACATGCGCAGTCCTGCATCTTACAGTCTGCAACTGTAAGATCACATCAGACATAAAGAGTTTAACTTCATATGTTAGAGCAAAGAGCAAGCCAGTTATGTTTTCTGATGAAATATAATGCAATGCTTCCTGTGCCTTAAACTGCAGTTTCAATCTGTATCTATATAATGCCTTCCATAAAATGTTGGTTTTCCATTACTGTTGGGAATTGTGGGTGTTGATAGTGTCCCATACTTCTTGCCTTGTTGGCATTTCCTTATCTATAGCTTTTTTAACTCATGCTCAGGTTTATACTAGGAAATGTTCCAAGAAAGAGTTCACTGCTGAACATTTGCGTTGTGCCTAATAAAATGCTGAGGTGTGAAATGTCCATCACAGAACAACACTATGATGTATTAGCGTGGAATATTTTCTCCTAGCCATCTCAAACAGCAGTAGGTAATGTACCTCTGAACATCTTCTGAAACCTGTAACTTTATATAAGGCACCAGTTGCACAGGGAGGCAAATGAATGATTGTACTTGGTTTTCACAGAGCTCTATAACTGTTTTTATTGTTAAGGAATTCTGTAGTGCTCTAAAGTTCTAATTTTGAAAAAAAAACCAAAAAACCCCCAAAAACCTATGAGGCACTGTAGAAGGGGACTGACTGGAAATCAGACCGGCATAAAAAAGAAAAGAAAGGGAACAATGGGGTTAGTCTTCCTTCAGGACCACTGAAGACAAATGTGGGTTGGCGGCCACAAACCTGTGTTAATCTCTTTGTGCTGTGTAGGCAGCTGACAATGCATCACCTTTTCCAGCAGCTGCTTTAGCAATGGCTTTGTGTACATCTTTATTCCTTCATGAGGCACCTTGAACCCTTCTATTCTCTCACAGGCAGAGGAAATCCAGACACCCACATAGCTCTGGGCACAAACTACAGCACAGCGTTGTTACTACTTTGATCTTGCCCTGTGCCCCTTATGGGGTGGTCTCCACACCCTTTATTTGTGGGGAGGGTGACGGGGAGAGGCACTGTGCAGTGCCGCCACACTTGGGGGTGCTGGGGGGTATCCAGAGGGACCCTGAACTCAGAGGGCTGCCACCAGTGAGCAGCTTCCTCAGCTGCAGAAAAGCCCTTTCCCTGGTCATCGGCAAACGTGACTGCACACTCTCTGAAAGAAGGAGCATGAAAGATGCAGCCTAACACACTTAAACTCGCCTACAGGGTGGGCACTGCCTGGCAATGGCTGAGATCAGAATTGTGATTTGTCCAGAAGGACAAATGCCATACAAGTACACTGCCCCGCACTGACCACCTTCATATGAAAATGATTTAATGCAAACAACACTGTTCCTTAGAAGAGAATAAATGCTCTCTGCTGCACCTGGAGCTCTGTTCCCAAGCTGACTGTTTTTAAGAAGATTTACAACAACCTAATGGAAGATACATTTATTCAAGATGTCCTGCTCAGGGGAATCAGCCTTGCACCAGATTGCTCATGAAGCTACATCTCTTTGCAACAGCTGACAGTCCAGCTCACACTGCCAAACACTTCTGTATACAGTACAGAATAGTCACTTCTCACAAGAAACACCATAAAAAAACCTAGCAAAAATATACCTTGAAGTTTGTAGAGTCTATAGTTAGGTAGTAGCCCACTGCATTGTTTTTCAATTTAATTTTTTTCATTAAGGTAACAATCCAGTGTGCAAGAATGCAGTATGGCATATGGTTCTAATTATAAAGTAGTAATTTCCCTCATTTACATATACTAACTGTTAAACACACTATAGGTACTTATATTTGTTTTATTCTGAATACACTTTTCTCAGTATTACACACCTCACCCACAGTTTCATTCTAGAGAATATATTTACTGTAAAAGGTATTTGCTGAAAGGTTTTTGTTTCATAGCCTGCTTGGTAGCAGGTGAACAGGCATCAGTATCAGCTGGAACAAAGGCAGAGGACCTGTAGCTCAGCATCCACCACATCTGATGATAGCCTAGCTGAGAGAAAGGGCACATCCTCATGGCTCAGCTTTTCCACTCCATGTCAAGCTCCTCATAATAAAATCCTTAGAATCCACCTGCTAAAGCCTTTGGTCTAAGAAGCATACTTATAAAAGCCTCTGACTTTGAGGTCTGCTTTCTGGGACTAAATATTATTTCATCCTCTCAAGGAAAGCTGACATTAGTGGGACTTGGTGGGTGCATTAAAGGACAGAGTTTGACCCCCTGGCTTAAGAAGAAATAAAAGAGACAGGACTCAAAAGTTCAAGTCCATATTAGTGCTTGACAAACTGAAAGGAATGAAATCATTCAAAGAAAAATAAAAACTAGAACATTTTTCCTGCAAGTCCACAAGTGCATGCTTTATATGGAGGATTTGTTTTGTAATAATCTGGTAGTCAATGTAGCCCACAGTACCTGGCATCTTGGACAAGTCAGGAGCAATGCACCCTCACTCTCTCCAACTTTTTGTCAGAGATGGCAAAAGAACTTACTTGCAGCTGCTTAGAACTTTTACCTTTAAATCGTCTTTAAGCAATGAAGAAAACCATGCTGGGTGTCTGTCTCTGGCTGATTTTCAAGGAGAAACTTTTGGCAAAAGTATTTCTCCTGGCTCTGAGAATGATGGTGGGGGGGTAACATTTGTTTTATCCATGTGGGCCCAGGAAGCACCAGTTCAGATGGGAATTGGGAGGCTCAGCAATGCAAGCTGCTCCAACTGCCAGCTCTGCAACTTTAAAGCCCCAGCATGTGAAAGCATACTGGGTAAAGAAGTCCTCCTCATGACTTCAGCTGCTGGCTGTATCATTTCTGACTAATGAGAGTCAGATGCAGAAAAGGAAGAAGACAAGTGGCAGGAGATAACAGCAAAGGTGCCATAGATAAATGAGGGGGAAGAATTAAAGGGGAGCACTAGTCTGTAAGACACTTTCACCAGCACACGACCCAAGACCTGAGCCTCGACAGTCTGCTATCAGCAAATACCTGCCAAACCACTAATAAAACCTGCATGGCCATCTTTTCACAGATGGCTAAAACAGCATGCTGTTGCTGCTGGGTGCTTCAAGTCACCCACTACCAGAAACTTGGAGTTTTTATCTCTTCTGAAGTGATGAGGAAAATTACTTGGACATTCTCAGCTTTGCAGTTTTTGAAAAGGGAAGAAATTAAATTAGACTACTATTGAAAGAACACCAAAACTGCAAAGTTAAACACTGAAAAGATAAGAAATGCTAGTCAGATTGTGTGATGCACCTGCCTTTGGTCTTCTGTTACGATTTAAGACAAAAGATTTCCAAAAGAAATGACTATATGCTCATTCTTCTGGGGACACCCTGACTCATTCAGAGCAGAGGATGAGTACTGCTTAGGGCATGAAAGCTGGTAAGTGGATAAGGAAATGTGAAGAATTGCTTCATACAGACATGGAAAATATGTCCTGGGTCACAGAAGGCACTGCAGGATGGTTTCAGTCTATGGTTCTCATTTCTGTATCAGAGTTGCCATGAATCATGAATGTAAACCGAGTCACATAGGTCTGCTTTTTTTCATGTATAAAATGATATATATATATCATAATGTTAGTGATCATATAAAATGGTCCCCGAGTTTTTGTAGGGAGAGGTGACATTTTCATGAGAGAGGTGGCAAAAAATCTTTCCCATATTTTCAGGAATGCAAATACATGGAGTCTGGAAAAGGAACAGCAGCAAGCAGGTACAGTTGTAGACCTAATGTGAAGAAAACAAACAGAACAATCATCCTGTTAAAGACTGTCATGAGGAATATTTTCAAAAAGGCCAGACTAAAGTCACACCAAACCAACTCCTGCATTGTTTTGTAGTGTTGAATGTTTGGCCTTACAGGCATGAAACTCAGAGATCAGCACATTCAAGTTAGGTATGTGAAAATACCAGAGTAGGATACAGAACCCTGTACCCTCCATTAAATTACTTTTTTTTTTCATACAAGTCAGGTTATAATGACTGAAATCCAGCAAAACAACAATGATGTCCATCCAGTTTTGGTTGAAGTCAGCTTTAACTGAGATTAAGTTTTATACCTGAGACAAAGAGCAGTTGGGAGCTGCAGGCTGCTTCTACCCTGCATCTGAAAGACAGCTTGCTCTGATCACAAAAAAAAAAAATAATCAGAAGGCTTTGGTAAGGGAAGGATAAAAAGCATAGCTATTGGCTCTACTCTTTGGTAAAATAAACCACGTTTTGCAATGGTTTTCTTCCAGCATTGTACTAAAGCTAATTTAATATTTTGTTATTGCAGAGGGAGTTTAAGAATCAGGACAAAATGCCAGTAAAAAAGCAAAGCAGAGGAATGGAAATATCTTCCTTGTAAATATCCCCAAAGCCTAGACCCATACAAAAGCTGGAACTTACCAAGTCTTACAACTATATTGCTAAACTTGGAGAGTCCAGACATTTTGTAGCTTCATTATTGTGCATTTGACTAAGGAGAGAGCTTAAACTGTTTCCCAAAGGCATGAATATGATACCTAAAGTAAAGATGAATCTTCTAGAATCTATTTCCAGCTTTCATCCTGGATGTAGAAAGGCAAAACACAGAAAACAGAGCAAATGCAAGTAAGCCAGACTTCAAACAAACAAATCACATGCTGTATTTTCTTACTCTCCATACCTTGCTTCTCTGGTGCAAATACTGTCAATATCCAGCCACTATGTGTGGGCTTCCATTCAAACAAAAGAACATTTCAAGGAATGCAGCCCTGGGTGTTGCATGTACTCTCCTTGCTAGTGTTATTTCTACAGCTGTAGTAGCTATCATTTTAACATTAAAGTTTTCTAGGCTTGGAGTAATTTCATCAGCTTTGTAGATGTTGACAAAGAGTAGGAGATATAAAATCAGACAGCTATCAATCACTTTTTCCTAACATTTTCACTAGAAAACACTGGTAGGGTATGTCATTCCATTTTTAATTGGGATTTTTTTCCACAAGAAAACAGAACAAAAAAAAAAGAAAAAAAATTAAACCGCTTAATGTGCTTTTCCAGAAAACATATTAATTTGTGTGGCTTGGATTCTATCTGCAGCTGATATTCCCTTTAATCAAAAATACTGAACAGAATCAAAGAAAAAATGCTGATGTATATTTTATTGCTCATGTTTTATCTTTTTCACTTGCATAAAAGACCTATTTTCTGCACTTTTAACAGATCTTAATTTGAATATGTTAACACAAAAATTTGTATGCCTATTCTACACACAACTATTTTGTATAAGTAATTAACAATGCATGCACATACATGCATATATATAAATATGCAGATATACAAATTTCAATTATTTTTAAAAATACATCAAAGAAAATCACTATTGTTATCCACCAGCTGTGACCAGAGCTGTCTCTTTAGCATGCTACATTTAATGAGACATTATGTTAGCATTTCTCGCTCTCTGTGTTTCTCTGAAAAAAAAAATCCATGTTAAAATCAGTAAGGGAATTATGTAAATAAAGTACCAACCCTGATGAAACAGCAATTATATATCTCAGCAGCTGTGTATGTCTATTTATGATAGCTGATTAACTAGCAAATTGTTTGCATATTTGTTTTATGAAGCATTTGGCAATTTAACTATTAGCTATGAAGGTTTAGCCAAAAGTCATTAAAATGCTTAGACTAGTATAGATCTCAGCTGATACTGCTTTAGCATACTTATAAAACACCAATATGTAAGAACTACCTTGAAGGACTATATCACAGCAGGGTGTACATGCCATGTGAGTAGTTACCATGCCGGGCACCTAATCTACGCACGCAGTGGTTAGCAGGGACTCAACCCAGGTTCTGGGTTTCTTCTCTTGTTTAAGGGTGATTTGTACCCTAGCACCTATGCCACCAGTCACCTTATCCTTTTATCCTATTGTTAATCTACAAGGAGGGATGCCTTTGCATCAGGCCAGAATCCAGGCACAAATTTGAGAAAGCCTCTAGAGCTTCCCAGGTAGATCTTGGCTGTTGGAGACTTGTATTCCAGTTCCACTTTGATGTGTATTTAACATAAATAGCACAGTTACAAGTGGTACACTGGGACTAGGATAGCTGCATTGTAGAGTTGTTCTCTCTCTTGTAGCTAATGAATGTGCAACTTCTAGAAGGAAGGAAGGGCCCTACCAAAAGGGTGGGAAATCTCTTGCAATATGGGTTTCAATCTGCTCAGAAAGCAACCTGTATCTTGGTTTCAGTCTGGGTAAATGCACTGCTCCATAAGCTGTGGGAAAGAAGAGCAAACAGACAACCTCTTCCAGGTATGCCTGGGGTGGTTGAAGACATCATCACCTTATCACTGGCATCACCCAGACATTATTTGTACTATCACTAAGCCAGTTGAATATAATTGTGAGTTGTCCCTTTTTGTGTTCAGTGCTAAATAAAGAGATTCAAGCTGTAAAAACTTACTTAGCACTAAAATAGATGCAGGCTTTAGTGTATTTTCATTCACCACAGGCTGTAGCAAGCAGCATCCATCAGCTCCAGCTACCTGAAAAGCACATGGGTTGCTCGGAAGGCAGGTACATTCATGCTCTGGAAAGTATCTATTAACTGAAGTGAGCATGGGTACTCATCTTGGGGTTTAAGACTTATCCAAAAGCCTTATATTTTTTTATTCAGGATGACAGTAAATATTTCAGTTCTGCTAATACTGTATTTTATTATTTACGTAAGAACAGGTATAGTAAAAAAAAGAGACAGTTTGAACTTTTATATTGTGACAGGCAGCACACAGCTTTATAACTCAGGGAAGCTGCACAACTTAAGGCAATTTGAGTCAATGAGTTCCAACTTCTTAAACTTGTGTCTCTCTACTTTGCTGTAAGAGAAGAGTTCATGCTTCTCCTTCAACCCTTCAAGCCCCTGTATCTCTCATCCCCAACTCCATCCCACACTTTACCATGGCCACTTTCTCCAAGCACTACACTGCAAATACGGCCCTTGTTTCTCCACACTTGGCTCTGTAGCACGCAGTGTAAGGAGTGGACTTCCCCCATCCCTCCCCTGCGTTGCTGCCCTCTAACTGGGCATAGTCAAACCCAAAGCAAACATTGCTACTGGTGCTGTTAATTACAGACAGGCTTACATGCTTTTTAGTGGAAAAAGAAAAGCATCAGCATAGGCTCACATGCAGCTGCAGCTGCACTGCACTGCATATGTATGGGTACACATTAGAGCTGCACCCTGCCTGCTCTCTCAGCCATCCATATGTCTGTTTCCTCTGCCCTCCACTGTGCTTTCGTAGACTTTCCCTCACCTCTTCCCACCTGAAAGGAGCTACCTGAGCTCAGGTTCTGCAAGTATTACATTTATTAACATTAATTTGCAGGTTTGAAAGCAGAAATGAGCTCATGCTCCTGAAACCATACTGATTTACCAAGCTAGAAGTAGTATGAGCTCGTATCAGCCCAGTTCTGCTGTGAAAGTAAGCAGAGGAATTTAAACAGTAAATTCCACCAGGCCAAAAATTCCACTGGTTTTATTCCCTTGAAATTCCAAATACAAACCACATTTTTCCTGTGTTCTTGTTAACGCTTCACCAGCAGCCTAACTAACATCAGAGTTAACCTGGAAGATTAATGAGGAATTAGAGAAATACATAGTTCGCTCTATTTCTAAACTTTCCAGGAACAGTATTTCCTTCTGATCCCTCATCTCAAATTTCCTCTCAGCCAGTTGCTATGCTGGTGTTGTGCGTATTCACTTAGTTTACACCATAAGAGGAGGTATTATTTGTTCTTCTCTATAGTATAGTTTTGTCACTATGGACATAGCAACCCACGCAAATGATCTTCATTACAGAAGGCTAACAGGGCAGATGAGTAATTCGTCAAGACAATCATTGGCTTGCCAGAGAGGTGGAGGCTGTGCTTGGGAGACCAGCTATAATTTATCCCAGCAAACTTGATGATACATGGCTATTGTTGAGGAAAAAAAGGAGAAAACTGGAGCATAACATGCAGCCTGTGATGAGGTTTAAGTTTAAGGTTTTTTCGATAGGTGGAAAGAATAACTTCCCCCTTTAATCTGCTGTGGGGCTTTCTGTGAGAGTCATCAGGTGAAATGTCTGTCTTGCAGTGGTGCTGGTGGATTAAAAAAGCACTGTAGGATACCCTGCCATGACAAATTCATCTAAAATACGAGATGAACCAAGTTCAGCCTTTCCCACTTTCTCATTTTTCCTGATTCAGTGCACAAGATGATTATGATACCAGCAGGAAAAATATAGGAACAAAATCTGCTTGAAGAGTTGCCTTCTTAAATTACGTGGGATAAAGAGGTGACCTGAATTTGTTTGCTTGTTTTTAAATAAAGAACTCATGAAATCTTAAAAAGCTGATTTTGACTGTAAACACTGACTTTACCTATTTAATGCATCTTAAAAGACTCACCCTGCCTCCCTCTGCCTCCATATGACAATGAGGCTTCACAGGGAATACATGCAGGGACGTTGCCTTCCTCAGGCTCTGAGTTTGCAGGAGCTTAAATAACCAGTTTAGCCCATCTGGCTGGAAAAAAAAATAACAAAACAAAAAAACCCATAAAATCCAAAAACCAAACATAAAGGCATAAAAGTGTTGCTGATGCTTAGAGGTGCTGAGAGAAGCAGCTGGTGTTAGGTGTCTCAGGGCTCCTTCGCCGGCTCCCCAGCAGGCACTGCTGGCCCCGCTTCTCTCTCCATCTCTAATCCACACATACAGTGCTGCTTTGACAGATGCTACAATCACTGGCACCAAAGATGTCGTGAATGGATTGTCTAAATTCAGGAGAGAGCCTTAAAATCTTACTGATTCAATATGGCATATTTTGATGCTTTTTATTTGCCTTCCGGGTTTGAGTTTCCAGAGCCATGTCAGCGATTACAATCATGAAGCCTACATTTTTTTCCTAAAATGGGACCTCAGGCTGCCATTAATAGCTTCTTTCCACAGATGAGGATTTAAGAAAAATATCAAACATTCTAAGACTCATGAAATCTTGAGAATTGCCAGCATTTTATGTCATTGGCTCTGTTGCTGTCCCCATCTCTTTCTGCCTCAATAAAACAATTCATCCATGTCAGATAAGAGAGCCAGAACACATGATATCCATCCCAAATTGGAGTGCAGAAACAGATTTTTCAGCTCAGGCCAATCTCAGAATCTTTAATAATAGCTCCATTTTAAAACATTTGGAGAGTAGAAAATTAAGAATAAACAGCAATAGTTTATTCCAATTAAAAAATGCAACCAACACTCCAAATGTACTTTTATTTTGAAAGCACCTCCTTTACTGCACTCTAAAGCTTTAGAAATGACTGCATGGTAGAGTTGACTGTAGTCCTACTGAGTGAGTTGTAAGATACCGAGTTGATCGTTCGGATTGGACTTGGAAATACAGTTGAGGTTTTTAGTTACCACCCTAATAGAAATAACATATCATCTTGATTTTGACTGGTTTGGTTTGGTTTTTGGTTTGGGTTTTTTTGGGGATTGGTGTTATATTAAGATTTTTATTATATAAATGAAAATAATTTACAAAATGAAAAGTTCCTTTTTTTTAATCAGAGATTAGCTTTAACCTGAAATTGGAAAAAAAAAATTGAAAGCAAATGTCTGAATTTTCTTTGAAAGATCAAAATTCTGAAAGCCAAAAATGATTATTTAATTGACTACATTTTTTTTATGTGGAGAAGTCTTTTAAGTGCTTCTGTTATCTTCTGTATACATGCATGAATTGATTCTGTTTGCCAGTTCATCCTGAAAATAAGAAAAATAAAGTATCTATTTATTGCTATGATGGGAATGCTGCAGAGCTGCAACTGAAAATAAGAGTCCTACTGTAGTATTACTGTAAAAGAAAAGTCTATCCCTGCTCCAGGACAGATACATACTTAGATGTCAGTTAGAGGAGAGAGAAATGAGTCAGGGTGATGAGGTCATGTTAAAAAAAACAGAATTTAGCAGAAAACCAGGAGTCTCAGCCTGCCACAAGAGCTGTTTTCAGGATGATGTAATTTCTATTAAATGGCTTGAAATTACGTTATTATCCAGTACTGCAAATACCCCAAAATATTGACATGTATGATGTTATGTCATTTTTCCAATGAGATGAAATATTAAAAAATAATTATGATACCCCATAATACTGTTACTTGTAACAGTGGATCCAAGCCATGGCTTCCAAGATTTCAAACATTTGCAAGAACATTTGCAGACAGTTTTTGAAATCACTGTCCTTGAGTATAGAAGACAGTCCCCTCTTTTTTACAATTAACTGAATAGCATACATACATCACCATCAAACTTTGAAAGGATTGGGATCAACTTATTATTTGACAAAGCTAAAGCAAGAACGGTAATCAATCCCTTGGCAATGGAAATTTTAAATTTAAAATAAGCTTTAACAAAGCCTTTGAACCTTCAAACACTTTATCCTTAAGAAATTAATGGGTCCCTGAAGAAGTCTTATTTCCTTTTCTGTTTCAGTTATATATACTTCAATTACATTAATCAACAATGCAACCAAATAAGTGATAGAGACCAACTTCCTGGAAAAAAAATCTTCCCAATGCCTCTTTGCCACTTCTCCCCTTCACCACCACCACCACCACCACCCCCCACCTCACCCCCCTGCCTTTTTGGATTTACACCTGCTCAGGGTTCTACAGAAAAACTGTACTATTGGTGTTTAAAGCTCTGTTTATTCCAGTTTTGGACTGCTGTTGCAGTAACACCTCCCTCCACCCCTGACCTATTCCCCTCTCCAGCAATTTGTGTTGACTGCAGCAACACCTACAGATGAAAGCAGCCCTATGTGAGAGGTCTCCTTCTGCTCAAAACAACAGTGAAGAGTCCTTCAAATGTTTCTCTCATTTAAAGCCAGTTGGAACTTTATGGAACATTTTCTTTTTCCTCTTAGGAACAATTACTGTTGTGGTCCCCAAGCTGCCATGCCAGCCTCTGCCTTTGGGCAAAAATGAATACATTTTTCAAGTTTCACTACATCAAAACCTCCTAGAAGTGACCTTCCTTGTTACAGGTATAGATTGTGGCTGCCTTTATTGTGTCTGCTCTTAAATCCCATCATAGTTATAGTTTCAGCCTAGCTTGGCTTCTCCCAAACATGAAAAGTGAGCCTGTGTGAACTGTTGACATTGTTTTCCCCTCTTGGTTCCTTTGCTCTCCTTACAAACCAAGACCCTAAAAATAAATGTCTCCTAGCTTCAGCCTTCTCTCTGCTATGTCCTCACAGGGCTTTGTGAGGGGCTTATATCCACCATAGAGCATCATTTTGTCATTCCTGTGATATTTATCCGATCTTTCTGCTAGCATTACCTGGAAGCACCACTGCATAGAAGCTGCATGTCTGTTAGTATTTGTATTAAAAATGGCCTACTTAGGGCGTTTATATTATTCAGAGGAAAGAATTTGCTTTTGGCTGAAAGTCATTAAGTCTCAGCCAAAACACAGAATTTCGTTTAATTTGATGTAAATAAAACTGATCTTCTGTGGCAGTTCTATTTATACCAAGGGATGGGCATTTGTATTTAGATGAGTTCATCCACGTACCATGTGGGGAATGAGGTGCTGGCAGAAGGTCTGTTGTGTTGGGTCAGGATTTTTGCTCCCCTTAGCACAACAGAATGAGGGTGTAACTCTGAAGCACAGTGAGACAAACAGACACTGTATCCCTCCCTCGTGGTCCTCCATAGGATGCAAGAAGACCTAAGAGTGATGTGATGTGCCCAAGGCAGTAGAGGGAAATTTGGCCTTTTCCTTGCCTGCCACATAAAAATACCTCTTACTTATTTGTAATTGCAGATAACTAGCTGATGAGGAGGACTGATCACTTGACAGTAAGGCACCAAATAGCCACTGAACTTTAAACAACAGCTTCAGTCCTGACATTCCTGGATACCATTGCCTTGTCATGGTGGATGGTGATGAGAGAAAGAGAGAGTCATTCCTCCTGTATGCTGTGTACAGTATATTTTGACCATTTTGAAATGGCACAATTCATCTGAACTAGATGTTTTCATATTCATATTTTTTATGTTGCTACCTTTCTGCTTTCCTCTGCAATAATCTTGCATAATTTGCTTTGTAAGTATGTTCGAATGTTTATGTGTCTTTACTGAATTTCCCTTATATAATGCACCATGCACATACATCTATATTTTAAACCACAATGAAGAGAACTGTTAATGAAGACCATTAAGTTAGTTCATTAAAATAATCAAAAAGTAACAGACTGGTTCTTAAATGAAATATCTAGGGTTTTTTCCAAGGAAATTGCAGAAACAGTTGAAAATAAGTAAGGATATGGGTGTGATTTATACAGCGTGGATGCTTAATTGCTGCATTAAATACAGTGACTGACTCTTTGCTTAAGTGCTATTATTTACAATAAGCTTCTGCAGGTCCAAAACTGGCTGCATCCATCTTAAAAACTGTAGATAAGAGGTGCAAGATAAGAGGCACAAGACAAAGCCCTGAAATTCACACCACCTCCAAAATGCAGCCATCCTGAGATGACTGCTAATGACAGTTCTACCAAGCTCTTTTAAATTTCTGTAACATTACAAAAATTAAAATAAAATCCTTGGCCTTATTTTTCTACCCTAGTATAAAATTTCCAATGTTTTAGTGAGGAACCCTGCTTGATTTATAAGTGGAAATCAGTTGTTATCTGCTAATGGTCACCCATTTCTGGTTTCTGTATCCATTTCTGGCTGTAGAAAATCAGTTATGAAGTAAACATATAAGGGAGAACTGCACAAGCGACATAAACTCTAATGGCTGAAAGGTCAAGTGCTGGGAAGACCTAGACTTGCCTGGTGACATTAAGTTACTTCCTGATGTTTTCCAGAAATCTACTGAAAGGCAGACAAAGCAGAAAAAAGTATTTGGGGAGCAGGACTCACATCACTTGTGGCACAGAAACATTCTGAAGCAACAACATTATTACAGACTGTACAAACATAAAGAAACAATATCCGTTTATCTCTCTGGGCATAATAGCGAGCAGAAACTTTCTGAAGGAGATGGCATCAAGGCTAGAAAAGGTATTCAGCAGTAACGAATCTCCCCAGTTTAGTACATAACAAGGATGCACAGCAAGTCCATCAGACAGAGTTCTCAATTTATTGCACTCAGACTGCACAAGAGAAGCTTTGGAATAGCAGATCTGCTGAAACATTCAATAGAAGTTAAATGTCTTTGATAGAAAGATCATGAGTGAGAAAATGGGGCCCAAAAACTTTTCGGGAAGAGTCACTAGAAGAGAGAGCGGTGCAGGCTGTTCCTGTGCCTTGAGACAGAGAAGGCAACACAGGGTATAAGACAGATCTTTCTGCCTGTGGCCCTGACTGGGTTTAAAAAAACGTTGTAGTATTAACCTGTCCTTGAGGTGAATTATAGGCACTTCAAAAGCCCATGGAGCATTCACTTATCCTGGGCATTACAGGATGATTTGCTAGACCTCGCCACAGACTTGAGACTACATTCTGACCACTGCAGCTTCCTGGGACTTTGATGCAACAATTTACAGGACAGATTTACAGGGCAGCCACAAGAGCAATTTAACATCTTTTCTTTTTCTTCTGCTGCCTGACTGGCATTGCATGCAGCTCCCCCACTTCTCCAGTTCAATTGAGGCTCAGTCCATCACTGATTTATGTATATATAAATCAAGAATGAGATCAGAGGCAGACCCTTTGTATAAAAGAAAAATCTGTTTTTATAGCTTGAGCAATAACAGTAATTATTAATAGGTTCAACCCAAAACCCAGTGTACAGAGCACAATAATATTGTGAAATAATAATTTTGGATCCAAATCTTGTGGACAACACAATCAAACCTAGCAGAGAAATAAAAGTCTTAAAAGAAAGGACAGAAATAAAAGTCTTAAAAGAAAGGACAATGGTGGTTTAAGCTACTTTGACAGTTCTTCTATCCCAGCAACAAACACTGGAATTGGTCAAAAAATGTGATTCAACCTTCTGCTTTCTTCTCTGTAAAATATTTTCTTTCAAAAACGAACAAACCTTTTTCTTCCCATCTCCACCCCCAATCATCTGTTATGCTAGTGTGCATTTCCACTTTCTCCTTTTTTTTCCCCTAGACTACCTACCACTCAGCAATTTTTCTACGTGGTTTCAGCTATGTAGCAGAGAGAAATAAGAACTGTAACTGCTCTGGCAAAGTTGTATTGTTGTCTCTGTAAGTAATAAACATGTGCATCAACCAGCTCTGAATGATATGGCATTAGAAATAATAAAATACGGAAGTAAAAAGCATGGAGGGGAAAAAACAGGATTGTCTGGAGAAGCCAGGCCATATGATGTTAGACTACATAACCTACAATCCAGAGCTCACTAACCTGTGCAGCTTGCACACTGCCTAAAGGCACTGAGAAAATATGTGTGGTCATCTGCCACCTTTCAGGTCACCAGCACTTGTGCATAGGATTTCATGGGATCTTGACATCTTTCAATTCTCTCTTCTGTTCCAAATTTCACCCTAAAGATAGTCTATAGGCCAGCTGTTTGCAATACATCTGGTACAGTAATATGACTGAAAAAATGGGGCTTCTGGCTCTCGGCTGGTACTGGGACAGCTGTGAACATAGGGAGCATGGCAATTTGCTCTCAACTGGAGTGACTTTACTCCAGGTTAGGACTCTGATATTGCTGAATGCCACCGGCAGTAATCCAGACAAAATATACTCAACATTTAGACACCAAATAACTATGAAGGTGAGTAAAGAAACTCTACGACTTTACTTCATGATTGGCACACAGATTTTTGGGGAAAAAGAGCACAGCTCTCATACTCTGATTTCTGAGCAGAAAATCCACAGTATTAAAAAAAAAATTCTACCACCCAAAAGTTATATCACTGTTCTGGAAAGGCACACGTTATATAATTTTGCACAGCAGCAGTACAGCTAACTCAGCTTTAAATAGTAACTATTTCAAATAGCATCTTCACAGACCATTTTCAGAGTGTTATTTTCACAGCAATAATGTCTGCATTCATAATTACAGTAGCAAGTTCAAGGCTTCTGGAAAAGGAGGGTGAAAAGATAGAATAAAAGATTGCATGAGGGGAAATGAGATTGAGAGAGTTACTCAAGCACTGAAGTGATAATATATTCTTATATTAAGCTGAATAATTTCCTAGTTCCTATTTTAATATGGAGAACAGGGAATTCTGTGTCCCTAATGTACTGATTTGGTCAGAAAAATCACCCACGCTGTTTTATACAAAACACTGAAACAGACAGAACCAATTTCCATTAGTGTTCACACTTTTCCCCCAAAGCATCTACTTACCATTAATGTAACAGCTCTACATTGTCCTCTTATTGTCCTGGATATGAATAAATCATTAGCCTTATTTTATTAATGAGGCCTAGCTAACAATATTCCCAAACTGGCTGTACTCTCATATCTTGCAGTATTATAGATAGGTGCATGCTGTACTTTTATTCCTGTATCAGGAAAATCTGGAAACTGGAGTGAGGTGATTATGTAGCATTCATTGACAAATGAGACCTGTACCAGGCAAAGCTGGAAGGAAAAAGTCAAGTTCAGTTTCTGATTTATTTTTTCTTAAGCAGTGGAAACTTTTTGCTGATTTCACAGATTAGCTTTGCATTTACAATGGATAGCACCTTTTATCGTAAGTTTTATAACGAAAAGCCTTAAGCATCCTTGAGCACTAATAGGTACTCCTGGATGCTGTTACAGAGGACTGGTGTTGGAAGCTGCTGCAGCTTGACACATGGGAATCAGCAGTGGTAGGAAGCTCTGCATCAGTGATAGGAATGCCTCTGGTTTCACATGGCTGAAATTCCTTCTCCCATGTTGGAGGTTCCAACTCTTTGGGATACACAGGGACAGACAGATGTGCATAGCATCTTTCTGGCTGCAGAGCTGGGCAAAGGTGAACTTACTGTGGTCCAGAAACTGCACAAACATACATTTAACTAGGGCACAGTGCTGGACTTAACTAGCTTTACGAATATGGAGCAAATGCTTTTTCTGGGCCATGGACAGAATAGCTTGCTTCTGCCCATACTTGCCCATGGAGACAGATCAAGTGTTGACCCTAATAAGAGGGTCAACTTTATTCTCTTTCAGATCAGCCACAGTAATCAGATGTAAGAAAAAGGAATGCCTGGCAACAGTACTATAATGGCACCTGGATTTTTCCTTTCAAATTATATTATTTCCTTCTGTTAACTACCATCCATGGCTGACCACCCTATGGGCCAATCCTATCAAATGGGATGTGGTGCTCCTCAGCTAGCCCAGTCCTCACTCAGTCCCAGCATCTGTGCACACAACTAGAATACAAAAACCATGTCTGCTGGCAACACACAGAAGGAGTTAAACGTCCTCCCTCAGCTGTGCTGCTTTGCAGGACTAACAGGAGCAGAGAGCAGGAAAACATTTCTGTCCCTAAGTCACCAATACAGAAATGAATACACCCAGGAAGCAGATGTGCTAAGCAAAACTGCAGGTTTTGTACATTCCTGTTGCTTTATGGCATTTTTCTTCATTTATGTTACTGGTTTGCTTAAGGGATCATTTGTGGTGCAGGCTGTGAGGGGAGGCCAAAGGAAAGTGTGTGAGAAAATGACTAGGAGAAGCAGCTTAACGAACATAAAGGGAGAGAGGGAAGGAGAGGCATAGAAGAGGAAAGAATGAAAGATGAGAACTGTGGTAGGCAGATGATTGAAACTAATGCAGAGAATACATTATTGGAAGAGCTGCTGCACAGACCCCAAAACGCAACAAGTAGGCAATATAAAACTAGAATTTGAGACTTTAGACAAAAGGGAAATTCAGGAGTCATGTATGAACAGCTGTGCTGCTGCATCTGTCTCTGAAGGTTCTCTACTTGAACTCAGTAACAGGCGTATCCTAAGATATTTAATTCTGGCCTATGGCCTCCAAATTGATTTACCATAATATCTGCCCCACCTGACTGGGGATAGAGAGATTATCTTATAAACAGGACACATCATCACAGTTGCATGGATGAATTTCTCTCCAGATATTACTCCCAACTCTTTGCATGTTTTTGTGTCACTTTTTGACCCGAGAACAAAGACTTTTCAGTATATATTTTCTGCCTTTTCACTATGTTTTGAAAAATTATCATTGCTGCTATTTACTTGAGCTATAGTGCTACACACTCATGGGGGAATCTTTCCTGTCTATCTCACATTATGTACCTTATTCCCATAATGAACACATGGTCCCTCTTGCATTACTCACTCCACAAATCCAGATACTCTTGAGAATGGTGCTATATAAATACCTACATAGATAAATCAGCAAGATATTTCTTTACTCTATACTCTGATAGGAAGGAATCTGGGGAGTATGCATTCACCAGTAGTCTCTCTTTGTTTTTATAGTAAAGTATCTTTTCTACCATTCCAGCAAGAGAAGATGAGAGGTATCTAGTGCCAGTGAACTCTTGTACTTGCTTAGAATACTAGAGTGCTATTGTTTTTAATATTTAAAGCTGCAGTGTTGCCATGTAACTGGGGAAATAGCTTTTTGTGTTTAAATATTTCATGGCTTGTTGGAGTCCAAGTATAAGAAGAATTTCTTTAGTATGTTAGAGGCCCACTCTAACTGAAAAGTTTTTTGTTAACCCTTGAATGTGTTAAAATTGCTCTGTATTGCAGGGATTTATTAAGCATGATTTGATTCATTCAGAGTCCATGAAGGACTGGAAAACAGCTTTTTTTTCTTTCCATTGTGCATAGACCTATGCTAATCTTTTTAATATGATTTTCTATGTTGCAGAAAATCTTTCATTTTGTATTGAAATTCTAGTTTAGTATTTTATAATGATGTCTTTAAAAAATATAAATTTTCCTTATAAACCATTCCCTCATTGCAGACTTCCAGAACTAGTCAGTATTAGAAATAAAAGCTTCATTGTGAGTTTTGGCTACTCATTGCTATTTCAGAGTTGCACATATAGCTCTAAAAGGTACTAGAAGTCTTGGAGAAGAGCTACAGCCCACTTAACTCCTGTGAAGTATATTCAGGGAGACTCTGGCTCCAGCCACAAAAATTTAGTTTATTGTTTCATTTCTATTCCGTGTTTTTGGTGCTTGAATGCACATTTTGTTCACTAGAATAGGATTGTGTATGTGATTCCTTAGCCAAAATAACTCCATAAGCCCAATGTCTTGTCTTCAGAACAGCCAATATTCAAAAGTTTCTTCTGATCTCAGCTCATAATAGCAGAAGTCTGATATCTCCTGGAAATGTGCTGGGTTCAGTTATAACAGTTATTTTTCTCCTCCCTAGTAGCCAATCCAGTGTTGTGTTTTGGCTTCAGACTGAGAACAATGCTGGTAACACACCGATGGTTTAGTTGTTGCTGTGTGGCACTTGCCCTGATCAGGACTTTTCAGTCTCTCATACTGTGCCAGTGAGGAGGGGCACAAGCAGCCGGGAGGGAGCAGAGACAGGACACCTGACCCAAACTAGCCAAAGGGGTATTCCATATCACAACACGTCATGCCCAATATAGAAACTGGGGGGAGTTACCCGTAAGGGCAGAGTGCTGCTCAGGTCAGGCTGGGTATCAGTTGGTGAGTGAGGAGCAATTGCATTGTGCATCACTTGGGTTTATTGGGTTTTTTCCTTTTCCTTTTTAGTTTTATATTCTCTCCTTGTTATTTCCCTTATCATTAGTATTATTAGTGGTAGTAGTAGTGGTTTTACAGTATACTTTAGTTACTGGACTGTTCTTATCTCAACCCATGGGGTTTACATTCTTTCAATTCTTGTCCTCACTCCACCTGGAGGGGGGAAAAAGGAGGTGGACTGAGTGAACAGCTGCATGGTTCTGAGTTACCGGCTGGGCTTAAACAATGACATACACTGATAGTTCTGATGGTGAGATCGAATAAGACAGAGGATGCAAAAATACATTTTTTGTTTCAGTAATGAAATTAACTGATCTGAATCAGTCCCCAAATTACTGCAATTTGCTGCATGTCATCCTGCCCCCTCAATAATTTTTATTCCAAATACAATAAATAGTGTCCTCATCTGGGAGATTAATTTTGCCAGCTGCTTTGCACAGAGATCTAGAATGGTAGGCTTATCGGCAAATTGAGGAAGAGGAGTGGTTATAGAGTAACACCTTACAAACATTTGGGAATGGTGACAGTTGAGCAGGGCACACATATTTAGGTGTAAAAAACACAAAACCTTTGAAAGGTTGGAAAAAAATCAAACTGTACTCATGAGCTTCTCTAATTTGCCTAGAATTGTAACACTAATTAAGTATTTTAGAGGAAACCATAATTAGCATCTTCAGAGATGGAAAAAAATGCGTGGAGGATAATCATCCTGCTGACAAACACATTTGTTTGCTCTTTATATTAAAAGCTAACGATGTGTGCTGGCAAGCAGAATGAAGTACAGATGATGGTCTGAAAGCACCCATGCCAGATGTTCTCTTGACATTTGGACTAGTGTTATTTCCACGCTCCGTTATTCACGCATGACTCCCAAATGTTGTCTGCAAGGTTGGCCTCAAGGCTACTGTTGCAGGACACTTGCTACCCTGGGGCTCAGATCCTGACTTGATGCTGCTGCCGGCAGAGAGCAGTCTGCCACCAGGCACACATCCGCTACTGGCTGACCATTTCAAGCTGGAGCTTTGGCTATCTTAGCCCATGGTTTTAGGTAGACCTCAAAATTTGCAGATGAATAATATATTCTGTACTTGCTCACCCAACCCAACTCATGAAATGCTTCATAGAGGGGACATGGATGCTACAAAACCTTTGAATGTAATGTTAGCACCTCTCTGGCACTGGTAGTTGCAGCTCTGAACTGAGTGCATTCGCCATCTCCGTGACATGGAGTCACTGATGGGCATCTCACAATGTGACTAATGAATAACAATATAACAAGGACACACCCATGGTCCAGAGGGAAAACAGAGAGGCAAAAACCTGTGTGCTTTCAGCTTTACTTTCTCCAATTTCTAGGCATATAATTTATTCCTTTCCTGAATAAGATGAGGATACCTGCTTTCAATTCACAAGCATAGGTTTACCACACTGACCTAGAATGTGGGAAATCACATTCGATTTCCTCTTCTGCCTGAAGCAATGTGAACCAAGATTTGCACAAGCAACTGACTTGGCCACCATGTTAGTCTGGGATAAGTGTGTTGAAAAGCATTCTTGCTGCTCCACTGTGTATGGAGAAATTAAAAATTATTTTGAACTAGAAAGTAGGTGACTTTCATGATGACTTTGTGTTCCTGTGCTTACAGTAGAGAGGAAACCTGGAGCCAGCCATGTTCCAACAAATACTTGTAATGGAGTTAAAATACACTTAAATATGCATTGGAAGATGGAGAACTGAAATTCCTGTCTTTTTTGTCCCAGCTGAATGACATGGTTGACAGACCTCAAAGTGAGTGTTTGCTCTGTTATAACAGTTAGGTATCACTGGGTTTATACATCAACGATACAGATGGATTTACAAATGGCAGCTGTGTCTGTGCAGCCCACAGGGTAAATGCAGGGACTCACGGACAAATTGGCTTCAGCCTGCAGGAAAAGTGGTGTCTAGCCCTGCAACAGAAGTCCCTGCAGCCCTGCAGGGTGGATGTGCCAGGTATGGAAAGGTCAGTGGGATACTGAAAATGCAAGCATCTGCCATGGCACAAGTCCCCTGAGGAATATGGCAGGACTGGACAGGCTTGCTTGCTCTCCCTGACAGAGCTTAAAGGGGGGTAAGACACCCCAGTGACTCATACCAGCAGGATTGTATTGTGGGATTTTATTGATAAAACTGAAACTGTCAAAGAAAAAGAGGTGAGAGGGAGTAGAAAGTGGGAGAATGAGGGAGAGCTGTTTCTGCAGAAGCTGAGAGGAGCAATCATGAGGGGTTGTGAACCTGAGGCAGCACTGGGAAACTAAATATCCAAGAAAGACAGGTTTGAGATCCATTCTTTTCTTCTGACTGCTTCCTGCATCTTTGGGAGCTGCATGTGAGCCCAGCAGCACCACTGGCACAGGGTTGTGCACTGAGAGAGCACCCATGGGGCTACTGCTTCCAAATGGAACTGCAGCTCCTCACCTTCACCAGGTTACAAAATTCCCAATGCAAAAGGCTGTGCCTCAAATTTCAGATGATCCCAGAAAAGTCTGAGCTGAACATATACATCTGAGAGTAATATTTGGCCTGTTGTGCTTTGATCCTTCAGTGAATATTGAATTTTAACTATTAAAAATACATGAAAAGTATTCAACAGCAATCAAACATCACCTTCACCATGAAAAATAAACCTTCCCCAGTTTTGTTGCTTTGTTGAATTCATAAATATATCAGACTATGTGCTGAATTCCTCCCTGTAAAAGACCTAAAATCTTGCTTTCTGATAATAATCCTCCTCACTGTAGAGACTGAGGAAATAGGTATACTTTGGCTGACGTTATCAGGAAGTTCAAATCCATAAGCATTAGTCACACTACTGAAATGGCAAGCATTATTAGTTTTTAGTTTAATTTTTCAAGTAAAATGACAGTATACAAAAGAAGGGAGTAATGGCCTGTGTTATAAAGCTGGCATAGAGCAGCAAGTTACACACAAGCAAAAATTTAATGATGCATCAGCAACTGAGTTAAAAGTGACAATGCATGCAGCAGATTTTCATTCCTGAATGTATATTTTGGTGATTGTACATGCCTGCATCTGCCAACATTATTTTTTATGAGTCCAATGGAGTTCTCCTTGTACCAACCTTAAAGCAAGTCACTGATGAAGGATGCGGTGAGTCCCGGGAAATTTCAGGTTCATATGTCTCCTTCTTCTCCTGTTTAACTTGTTTTGAAGGACTCAGTTGTGTTCTTGTACATCCAGGAAAAAAAAAATAGTAGGACCACCATGACTGCTCCATTGGAGAAGTAAAGTTGGAAATTTGAAGAGCTCAGGCTGAAAGAAAAAGTAGAAGATGTAGGGAAAAAATTAATAACTATTTAACTTCTGTTATTCATAGATAATTCATTGGAAGAATTAGCTTTCCTGATTTGAAAGTATAGCTTCCTTTAGCAGTCCCTGAGGAGCAGAAAACAACTAAATTCAAAATGAGAAAAAAATAGTCTGTCATTTTTCCAGAGGAGATTTTGTCAAAATCTGAACAATTTCACAGGAAAATTAAAGCCCATAAAGGCAAAAAAAAAACTAAATCAATGTGTTAATTTTTTTAAAATACTCTATTCCAAGAAGAAACAAATGTTGAAACCGGAATTTTACTGGAGGTGGAAATTTCATTTTCCAAACAGCCATGTTAGAAACTATAAACTAAAGTGAAATTAAACAGTCTGCTTTTATTGAGGCAGCCCACAAGTAATGCAATCCAAACAGACTCGGTGGTAGCACTAGCCTGGAATTTTCTGCTTAAACTTTTTTATCTGAAAGTAATAGCTCCAACTAAAGCAAAGAGTTTTGTGGAGTCAGCTGAGAAGAATTTGCAGTAAAATAAATTCAAAGGTGCATCAGAAATTTGCCAGGCTTCTTAATGAATTGTCTCATGGTTTGCTTTAAGGGCAGACTTCAATATGTGGCTTGGCTTCTTCATAATGAGAAATCCCTCATCCCAGGTACACCTGGATTTTCAAGGTTTTATTCTTACCACAGTTGCGCCATAAGGCTGCTCATGAGACATTAGAAATCCCCCAAAACTGCAGCTCCTGATCAAGCTTATTGTGTCTCTGCTTTGTGTCAATGAGGAGATCTGGTGCTAATAGGAAAAGTGTGGATGCTTCTCCTCTGAGCTCTCACCCAAATAGAGTGATTGTCATTTTGACTTCTATCTGAGGATCTCTGATAGCTAAAATACCTACTTCGTTGCTCGCTCTCTGGCTAACACCAGTTCCTGAAGTGCTCTGTTAGAGAACTGGGCAGTTGCTTCTTTATTTTATTTTAGAAAAACAGAAAACTACTCACTTTTCCCCAAAGCAACACATTTTTCAGAATGACCTTTATATCAAGATTTTCTGCTTTTCCTGCTACATTGGAATAAACCCTCATTTGATATGCAGGATTTATAATGAAATATAAAACCTGAATTTAAAATAGCTTTACCTCCTGGTCCTGGGGAAGAAATCAAATCTTATGGGAGGATGCCTCACCCACAGAAGTTGTTACCTATCCCACACTCTTCTAACCCAAGAGTTTCCATCTTCCAAAAGCCAGAAACTGAGATATTTCTTCTTTGAAATGAGAACTATAAATATCAGCTATTGTTGAAAGCCTGACAGAGAAGAATGACAATAGATCACTCTTTACCTATATATCTATTCATGTCTGTTAATTTTCTTGTAAATTTATTAAAGCCTCATGTTGTTGTAAGCATAAAGTCAAAGTTCATTACAAAGACCACCAATCACTATATGAGTTACATCACCAAATTGACTCATCTATATTGCAGGAAGTCAACTTTTAATCTTTCCAGCCTATAACAGCAGAGATTGTGGAGAGTGACAACAGGGACTGTAGGACTGGATGCAGCTGTATTTGTGATGGTGAACTTGCATGACCTGCAACTCTTTACCTTAACCAGGTTAATCTTGACATTAGTTTGAACCTGTCTTTTCCCTTCCCCTGTCTCAGAATTATTGAGAAAACTAGAATGACCGCCTTATGCAAAAACATTCATTAAACCTGAAATAACCATGCAGCATTTGTGAGATCAACCATAATAACATGCTTTTGTTCTCCACTAACAACAAAATTTACATCTTCCTCTTCACCCACACAGACCTCTATGACTCCATTTGTAATTGACCTTTGTTGCTGTTTGTTACCCATGGAAATAAAGTATTTGCTATAGAGAACTTTACTTCGAATTAACTGAGGCTTGGGCAAAATGACATTTCCTGATAAGTATATGTAGATGTGAAAAAATGTACCAGCAAAGAAATTCTATGATCGACTTTCAAGCAAATGCCTGTGGATCATACTAGATTTACTTACAATTAAATCTGAAATTAGCATGTGGGTGGTAATTTATCTTGGGGGATGAAGACTGAAGCAAGCTTCTTACCACAACACCTTCCAGGAATATCTAGCCTAAAAATCACAGTTTTCCATCTGGAGGGAATAAAAAGGGGTGGGAAGCAGGCAGCAGGCCTAGACAGCCCACACAGACAGATCTTGGGTTGAGAGAGACCAAATCATATCGGTTGAAAAACCTGGAGTTAGGATTCCATGGAGGTCCAAGCCTGCTGCTGGTGATACTCGGGAGCAGTGGAGTGTAGGGAGGAGGTCTTTCAGCAGATGTACTGGCACAATCACCATAGCACTGCAGAATCATATCAAGTGAAAATCATTTGTGTCTGGCGCTCTGTCAAGGTTTTCAGTAGCTGAGACTTTCTGCTTGTGAAATATTTCCTTGGAGTGCAAACTGCCCTCTTGTGCTGCTCTTCTGAGCTTTCACATACTTCACCCAGTACAGTCTGACAGACTCCATCAGTCCAGTAAAATCAGACGTGTGATGCCAGACAATGATTTGCCAAACTTCATTTATATGAAAACTATCTCAATGTGGTTACTGCTGTGGCGATCCAAAGCAGAAAGTAATCGTCTATTCATGAATACATGTATTCATCTGCTGTACTTGTCTTTGATGGCTAGGAACCAATAATTTAGCAAGTGACATGTTCTGACATTCACTCCAGAAGTTCAGCCTGTCTCAACAGTATGGTAGCACCAGTAATACAAAGTACACTGACTTTCTCTCTAGAGCAGCATTATTTATGCATGACATGGAATAATGCCTAACAGGAGCAATGAAAGGAAGAAAAGTTCAACGAGCTAGTGTGTATATGATATGACCTTGTTAACATTTCACCGCAGCATAATCTTTTTGTACTTTCAAGCATGATAAGTTAATGTATGCCACTGTGAGACGCATTGGAACTGACAGGTAGACATGCATTTTAAAAACCTGATTCAGCAACTGTCACTTCACCATTAAGCAAAGTGTATAATGGACTGAAGAATGAAGAGAGGAAACCTTACTGAAATAATAAAAATCCTTCCTTGTATTCTTTGGAATATGTGCAAATACCCTGCAGCTCCCATCTGCAGGATTTGATGAGAATAATCTAAATGAAAAATGTGTATTGTGACAAACAACTGAGAGTTTAATCTAGGAATCATGAATATTGGCATGAAAGACTACCAATTACTTGTGAATCTGAGGAGTTGATACCATACTGTCCTAAGGAACTAGCAGTGCAGTCCTGATTGTGTTCTTCGCCTGCAATAATGCCTTTCACTTTCTCTTGCAACCAAATGTACTAATTCAAAAGGAATAAAGGATTTCTGTATTTTTCAAACTATACCTCAATTGTGTAGATTGTGTTTGCCATTTGACTTCTGTAAAGACCATCCTGCTTGGTTGTAAGTTTCTTTAGTTTGAAAATCTGGTCATTGCCTTGCTTCCATTGAACACAACTCTACTGCCACAAGCCCAAATCATTCTGTTAACAAATGGTATGCTAAGTCCTCTGTGTGATGCTTCTTTCAGCCCTTCAGTTCCTCATGCACCCTGTAACATAAAAAAAAACATTGTTCTTTCTTGAATCATTAGAAGTGTTCTTGCTTGATCATGTAAAACATACTTGGTTTTGGCTGAAGATCTGGTGCAGAACTAGATTTTTTTTTTTTTCCCAGTTTTATGCCAGTTGGGTACTGGTGAAAGGAATTGGCAGTGACACAGCATTTGAAGAGAGGTGAAGTTTAAGCTGAAGTTTAAAAAGATGAACAGCTAACTTTCTAAATAAACTGCAGGGGCCTTGAAGGGGACCTGGAGTTCTTATGAGTGCAGGGATACTAAATACTCATTTTCAAAAAATAAATTTTCATCATCCTTTTTTTGAAAATAGAAAATTTGAGGAGTAATTGAAACATATGTAATAGTTACTTTTTTGCTTTAATAAGAAATACACCAATTATTCCTACATGAGTGTAGAAAATACAGATATACTTTAAAAAAATTAAATTAAAAATAGGACACTGCTGCAGAGAGAAGTTTGTTACCCATAGAGGACAAAGTAATCTTCCCTGACAGCTTCTTTATGAGAAAGAAAAAAGAAGAAAAAAGAAACTGGAAAGCATTGTCAGCATTGTCTTGTAAACCAAAATACCCCTACAGGTCTGAAACACTTAGTATCTACAGCTCTAATACAGAAGAAATTCATTTCTAGATTAAAAGCTTGAAAATGTACATTACGTCCCCATGTATGTGCATTCATGGTAATGTAATACATGCAGTGAAGTATTAAATGCTAATAGTATTTGGGCCACAATATATTGAAATTATAGTTGCCATAACAATGTAAAGTTTGGTTACAGAATAAATTCACTGGAAATACCTAACAATTTCAGTGGGAATACTATTCATTGTTAAAAGTGCATTAAAACACTGAAATGAAACACTAAACAGCAGCATTAAAGTAAATCAGTAATATCTTTTTAGACATTATTCCATCTTACTTTTTTTCTCAAGGCTTTAGTTTTTCCATTACAAGCCTTCAAAAAAGGACTGAAGGAAGGACAAAACAGGATGTCTTTCTCAAAGTTTTCAAACTCCTCTCTGTGACCACAAATCATGAAAGAAAATTTGTTAAGAAGTCTGATGAGATAGACTGTTTTCACAGCAAGCATCATATTTCTTTCAAGCCGGTCTTGAATGGAAGGAAAATAAGAGGGTAAAGGAAAAAGAGGGGAAGAAGGCATAGCACCAGCTTCAGATCATCTGGTGAACTGCAGTTGCAAGGGTTGTCCCTCTATCAGAAGATTAGAAATGAGGTGAACATAAACTTCAGATGTAGATGTGGATGTGGATCTGGATCTGCTCCATCTCTTTGGTATTCAGGTCAAGGTTTTCTTGTAGTTGCTTTACAAAGGGATATGCTGTAAAATGTAGATCCCAAATTGAAAATTCCCAAACTCCATGCTGATGTCCTTCTGAGCTGGCTTCCAGCTGCAAACCTGAATCCACATCTGACCTTTAAAAGAATTTGGGATGCTCTTTATTTTTTTCTGTCTTTGGAGGGTGTGCCACTTAGCATTACAACTACAGCTGCAACCAGAGTACTTCCTCTGTTGGTTTCTCTCACAGTGAGATGCATATTTCATGCTATCATGCTGGACATACTTTGTAATAACAAGGGGAATGCTTGCTTCTTTTTCAAATATTCCTCAAGTAATCCCCAACCTTAATATAATTTACAGACTTTTCTAGTGCATTAATTATATTCATCCCAAAATCATTATCAAAATCATCAAACCCTTTAATAAAGAATTTTCACAGAAATTATGGCTTCCAAAAATTGCAGAGAGATCTTAGAGAGGTTAGAAAAAAGAAACAAGTATGTGGATTCTATAAGTCATTTGAAGTTTCTCATCAAAATTATTATTAGCTCAGTGAAATCAGTATACTAAAGGAGAGATAAATGTCAATAATTGTTTCCCATTGAGTGTTTTAAGACAAAACTGATGAATAAAGCTCTAAAGGTTTGGACATGAGGTTGCTCATATAAACATCTTGCAGTTCATATCTCTAGCTGTTTTTTCCTGAGATTGAAACCAGACTAAAAGAGGAAACTTACCTCTCTGGGGAGACTCAGGGGTGTCTGTGCTTTTAGAATAGAGGGGTTTGGTTAAAAAAATGAGACTGATAGCTGAATGATCCCTGGGACTTGTTTCTGCAAAATTAAAACCAGGATTTATTTTCCATATTTTTATTTGGAGCAGGTCTGTGCCAAATTTGCCTTAATCATTTAAGCTGCACTAAGTTTTGATGTCATATGACAGCCATCATAAGACACAAGTTCTTTTGACTTTATTCATCCCCTCCCAATTCTCTCCAAGTCCTCCTTTGCATCTAGCTCTCTTCAAAACTATTCCTGTCTTCAGCAGCTTCTTAACTCCAGCATTCCCTCTCTTGCCATCCTGAGAGTCCATTGCCATTTCATTTCTGCCTCTCCTTGTTGACTTCCTGCAGTATGATGTTGAGCTGTCCCCAAAACTCCAGGGAGTTGCACTTAATTTTAGAGGCCAAAGTGGTGAATTTCAGATCCAGATCCAAATCTGAAGTTTCCTGTGTCGTTGGCTTTCCAGCTTTGGCACTCCCATACTTATTTTGTACGTACATTCCCCAGTGTGTGGGAGTGCTGTTGTTTGGGTCAGAGAACTGAAATTCCGGAGCCAGGAACTCACATTCTTCTAAATTACTCCCTTCATGGCATTTATGACTAGCTGCTAACTTGTTTATTTAAATGATACTGACATCGGGTGTTTCTCTTTTTTTATGCCAACTTGACACATAGTTGACATAATTTTTGGAAGGTCTGTTTATCTAATTTAGAAATCAATAGCATTTTGAAACTATGAAATTTGGCAGTGAATTTCTTAAGCTGGCGTCTGTGAAACTGAAGCATATTCAACAGCAATTTTTGAAAATTAGATGTTAATACACACAATTTATCCATCATCTACCTAAACAAAGGCATATTTACTAACCTCACAGGATGGGGTTTGATTGCTTTTCCTTTCAGACCCAGCTGTCTTCCCAACCTTCTTATCTTCCTGACGTCCAGATGCTCTATTCTTCCAACCACCAGGAGGGTTGTCAAAGGTCACAGCCTGAGGATCACTGAACTAGATTAGCTTTGCAAATTACTGTGGTCCTAAACCCTCTCATCTTAGATAGCAGAAAAATGCTACTAAGTTGGTTCACAAGTTTTTTACCAGTTTATTATTATCTCCAGAACTGCTGTTGTGCGTCACAGAGCAGTTATCACTCCTTTTAGTGCACTTCCCATGTCCTTCAAATTTTGCAAACCACTGCACAGTATTTTACAGTAGCTTAGGAGCTGGCCTGCATCAGACACAGCATGTTCTCCGCTTTTACTTGTTTTACTTAAGGAAAGAACTCCTCACAATGATTTTCCTTGCTTAGAGGATGAACTATTGATTCAAGCCATCACTGTAGAGAAATATTAACATTCAGACAGTGCTGGAATTTGGCTCTCAAAATGTACTGGAAAGGCAGAGATGAAATTTATATTAAAGGCAATTTCTGCACTGCATATTGAGCCAACCATCTGAGTTTTCCTTTCAGAAGTGCCCAGAGATGTTATTGCCAAGTCCCACCATTAAACTAGGAGACATGATTTTTGGTCTTTAATTTTGTTTCTCTCATGGGTTTGCATTTTTTCCAAATCTAATTTACATTTTATTCTACATCTGCCTTCTTAAGAGATGAAAGTGTTCATACACTGTACAAATGTAGGTTTCCACACCCATTCCTATTTTTTTTAGTTTTAGAAGGCACATTATAACATGTGAAATAAGTTTTTTGCAGAGCCAGTAGTAACAGAGGCACGTATTTCTGCAGATTAATAATTCTCTTTACTGTAGATCTCATGAATTCTTCTCCTCCTTTTTCCTTCTTCCCTCATGATTTCAAAGTCCACCCAGTGATTTCAGTGATCAAGTCACATTTATACAATTATCTGCTTCAAAGACATTTTTAAGGAGAAAATTAAAAAACAAAATAAAAGATGAATTGGCAACATGAACAATTTCCTCTTCACTTTAATCATTACCATAACCATTAAAAAAAAAGAAATCCTTCTGATTTGAAGTGGAAAACAACTTTCCCAACTTGGTGGTATGCACCACCACTATTATCACCACCACAAAAACCAAGAGTAAGACCAGAAGTGGTGCCTGAAGCTAGATTGGTCAGTCCCACAAAAGAGGGTTCTTTTCAGAACACAGTTGGTTTGGGTTTCCTATCCCTAACTTTAGTGTTCTAAAAGTTATGTGTTTGCTCTGAATTAGTCATGTGGACTTTCTCTGCAAGCAATGGAGACATGTATCTCCCATTCTGAATAGATGGGTAGAGATCACCCTCTGGAACTGGCTGTCACACTCCATAGATCTCTGAGGGACCTACATGACAGGCTTAGAATCAATACCAACATTTTGATGGGTAGATTTAGGTGAGATGAATCCCAGTCTCTGTGTTTTCATAATGATGGAACTATATTATTACCATGTATGTAATTGTGCATATGTATCGCTACACACATACATATATATACATATAGATTCATTTAAATAAATAATATATATCTATTTTTATATGTCATAAACAAATTTTACAGGCTAGATGTATTAAAATTTAGGTTAATGAAATATAAACACACAGTTCAGAATGTTTTCCTGTGACTGAACTTAAAATTTATCTAGATTGCTGTGTTTCCTAACTTGAAAAGAAACATGCATTTGTTTGCTCCTTGCAATTCAACCCAACCTGGTCCAGTCAAAATTATTTGCTATCAAAGATGACCATGCCCATGTAATGATATAAATGTGCCCAGGTAGCAATTTAACTATACAACAAGGCTGAAGAGATGCTGTGGCCAGGGAGAAGTAGCAAGCCAGTCCAGGAAGCAGGAATCACAAATGTTTGAGCCAGTGATGGTATCTGAGACCTTACATACAATTACTGGAGTAGTTCACAGCCTTGATAAACCAAAAAAGCTTGAGCCAAACAATGCAACACTTCTGTCCCTAGTCCTTTAAAGGCATGTAAGGAGAAACAAAGAAACCTATAAACTGTATAAAGAATGTAAAAAGTATTTCTAAACCTCCTTTGAATTCCTTTAAAGCTACTGATTAAAAAAATGATGGTGCAACTGTTCAATTAAACGTATTAGTAATTCATTGTACTATGAAACAATACCTGTTAGGCACACAGAACAGCTATGGAGTTGACAACCATGACCTGACACGTGCATATGATACCATATGATATGACTATTGGCCCATCCAGGTGAGAGATGGAGTATAAAAAAACTTCAGGGCCCATACAGCTAAGGCCTGGAGCCTAAGCAGAGATGATGGGACAGTGTGGCGTGCATTTTTTTTTCCTGGAACCTCAACACAGATGGTAGCTGTAATTACGGGCTACTGGCCTCAGCAATTCCTCCTTCATGCTGTTTTTATTTTGGTTTGTTTTCAAATGGTGCATTTCTTTGGTGCCATAAGGACAATAAAATACAGTCCAAGACTGCTGTTAGTACAATTTCTAGACAGAAAATGAAATAATATATATAGGTGGACAGGCTATTTCACTTTATTTTTTGAACACTTGGGAGCTTGTAAAATGTCATATATCCTACAAGTCTTTTGGAAATTGTTGTTACATAACGAAGATAATGACCTTGCTTAGCCTTTGTTAGTGTAACAGCTTTTTTATCGCAGAGACCAGTGTAATTACACGGAGGTTGGAACTCCTCTTATGAATTAAACATTGATATACAGAGATATATATGTATGACATAACCACATCCTTGTTTTTTTTTATTTTGTGTGGAGTTCTATTAGTGCTTGGTACTAGTAAACGAGCGTGCAGTTACCCCTATGCTTTTCTGGTCCTGCTTTTTCAGGCTTCCTGCAGGGTCTCCAGTGAGACACGGTGAACAAGGTGGGCAATGATTACCTTCCTGTGGTAATGCCCCTCAACTCACAGCTGGAGCAAAACTGGTTAGTACAGCTGGGATGATTTCAAACTCCTTTATTCTAGTATATGTGCTTCTGAGTTTATTACAGTTTCCTATTTTAAGTTAAGAATATTGTAGAAAACCTGGCTGCATTTTTTGCTCATTTATACTTCCAACACTGTATAAGACATGGATGATGAGAGATGAATGTTATAACAAAAAATCAACACAGTCTTAATAACAGCCTAGTAAAATAAACTGCAACTGTCCTCTTACAGAGCTGGTCATCCACTTTATCTAGTAAAACACTGACAGTACTATGTTCCAGGGATGGAGTGTTTTCTTTATCGTTATTGCTATAGACTACTTAGAATTTCTTTAAAAGGTGGGAAGCTGCAATGGGAAAGAAATCCTGGCAGAAGCACAAGGATTTCTTATATGCAGTCCACCCACTGAGATGGCTGTGGAAGCAGCTGTAGGCAGAAGGATGATACAAGTGGGATCTGAAAATGGACCTCAGAATGAGTCAAACAACATGAGCACTCAACTGATTTCCACCTTTACATTGTAGTAAAAAGAAAAAAAGTAACACTGCACTATTTCCAGCTAGAAAGCGTGTTGCAAAATCCTCAATATTTCTCATCAGTCTATTTTGGAAGATATTTTTGGTATTAGGAACATTGATAATATTATTAGAAAGGGCACCTTTTTCTTCTCATCAAGATAATTTACCTGCTATTGCAGACAACCATATCATCACACTTTATGAATATGGTTATCAAAAACTAGCTTCAAACTGTGGTTATAGACCCCAGTAACTTCCTAGAATTCCAGCTGAGACTCTCACTCCTTTCATTGCTAGCCCTTTTTGTGTCCAACATGAATGTATTCACATCTGTTTTATATCCTTGTGCTGCATTGCCCTTCAAGAAAGGTCCTTTTCCTCCTGAAGACATGCTTAGAGAAATAAACGGTATCTTCTCTAAGGCTTTCCTTTGCTACATTAAACTAGCAAAGTCCTTTTAAATTCTGTCATGTGATGGGTTCTCCTAGTCTTTTCTTTTGCCTATTCCCGTCTGTGCTCACCTTTCAGTGCTGGAGGTCGTTGAGACTGGTCTAATAGTGCCCTGTGTAATCATGTCAATAGCTCTTTAGCTACAAAACATACCATAAAATGGTGTTAACACTTAAAAAAAAAAAAAAGGCCCAAGAGAAGCACAGGGACACGCAATATTCCTATATGGTTGAAATCCAGACTCATGGGTCACTAAAGATTTAAAATTTATTCAATGGAAAAGTAACTTACTCATTTTTCAGCCAAAGGACATGACTGACCTTCTCAGCATGCAGCTAAGCATATCAGTTTCTTAATGACATTGAAGAGAGAGAATTTTGATACGGGTGGGAATTGTGGGAGTGATTGTTTCAGGCTGAGAAATTGCATATTAGCTTCAATAATAATGTGATAAATCCCTAATAAAAGCACAATTTTTTATTTGTAATTTTTGGACCCTGAATTCCACTACCTCTTTCAGACAAAGAAAGAAGCCTGTGTATCTGCCCATCCTGTCCTCCTCAGACACGGGAGGAGCCTAGGATCCCTGCCAGTCCTGTCCTCCTCTGCCTTTCTGGTTTTATAAAACACTCTATGTACATAAATTTTTGCTTAACCTTTTATATTGTATTACATTTTTGTTTTTTTTTTAATGTGAAAAATACCTACCCTGAAGTTGGAAGAGAAAGCTGTGAAATGGTTTAATATTTATCCCCATTCAAATGTGGCTGTCTGTTCTGGAGGGTGCCAGGTGCTTCAAACACTGCCAAACATATGGCAGGGCTGCGGTGCAGCCGCCTTCGACGGGGAGCTGAGCTAATAGTCCCACATGCATTTCATTTAAAAATATGGACAACTATTCAATCAAAATGAATTTTGTCATCTTGGTCAGGACTGCATTCAATCTGCATCGAGAGACATGAAAGGACGCTCCGCTGCCCATATTTTATAACAATGACTCATTCAGCTGCTATAATCCCAGTCAGATACAGTACAATGCTATTCCTTGCCTGCTTCTTTTCTTTCAGCTGTAACTTTTCCTCTGCTACGCAAAAAACTCAGTGGTTGTCAAGAAGGTCTTGTTAGCACCTGCTTTAGGGGCTAGCTACTTACATCCAGGGCTTTGCACTTTCATACCATTTTCCCCCTCTAACTCTGACCCTTTTTCTCCAAGTATGAAAATGTATCTCATCTTTCCCTTGCAGCTACAGGACAGGAAAGAAGCTACAGTCACAGATCTGCATGATACAACCTTTTTGCCTGATATTTCTGATGAAAAATGTATAAGCAAGAAGAAAATATTACTATCCCAAAGCAATTCGTATACAAAAGCATAACAACCCTACTAACCCCAGCAGAGACAGCAGATAACTCAGCTGTATTATTTTTTTGTTTAAAAGGAATTTACCTTCTATCATGGTTTCCTAGACTGGTTCCAAAGCTCATTAAAAGAACTGGATCAAAAAAAAAAAAAGCCTCAGTGAAATCCTAGATGGAGTGAACAGTGAACCTCCTCAAAAAAAAATCTGAAATAATAATAATTGGGAGAAATAAGCATATAAATTGATCTGTAGAGCTCGTTAGAAAGATACACTCTGTTTCAGGAACTAGACTAACTTAGATATTAAAGGCATGAGGCAATTTTGGAGGTAATGGTCAAATCGAATGGAAAGATGCTTTTGTCAAAAAAAAAAAAATCATAATTAAATAACCAAACATCCAATGCCAGGTTGCATTCGTATCAGGATTTGCTATTTCTCCTAATTCAGCGGGATTAAAAAAAAAGGGTAGGGAGGAAATAACAATTACGTGTGGCCCACAAAGAAATTAATGAACTATATATATATAAAGGAAATCAGATACGTCCCTCTCTTAATCCCTCTCCTCTGATCCGTGCTGGGTGGGTGAGCTCCAGATGTTAGACAGTGGGCTCAAAGTGGGATCATGAAGCCAAGCACTGGGAACTCACCTCTCCCCACCCCACCAAAGTGGCTTTGCTGGTGACATTTCCCCTGACCTGAGGCCCCAGTGGGTATGAACATGCTGTGGCAGCCACCCTTACCACCGCCAGCCCAAACGTGCCTGGTAAAACAATGGGAAGACTCGGGCTGGGGGTCACTGAGGGTACTGAAACCAGGCTCGGGTTTCTTTAAATGGCTCCACATTTGGTTCTTGTTGGGGTGGATGAAGCCAAAGGAGGAGCTTATGGGTAGGTTATTTCGGCTAAATAATCAGCAGACTGAACTAAGTGGCTAGACCACAGGTATTTGGAGACAGTAACTGTAAACTTGGTGCATGCACTGACTAAAATAGCTTCTCAACAGCTGTAAGTTATTATGTAAACACTGTGCTCTCACATGCTTTATTAACAGTTACTGAGTAGACTGCTCACATTTAGTTTTGTCTTATGCACAGCGTTATGGAAAAATATTGAAAAAATATTCCTCTACAGAATGTTACAGGATTTCTAAAGACACAGCAAGTTATAAAAATCCAAGCGAATTAAATGGGGCTAGATCTTATTAAAAGTCTATTTTTTTTTCTAAATCTATAAATTGTATTAGGGACATCCAAAAGGAGGATCTACCTATGTATGCGTAGCTTTTACTTGCAATCAAAGTAAACCATTTAAATTAAAATTACTATGCTTATTGCTAATTAATCTGACTATTTCTCAATTTATGTGTGTGTGCAGGGAAGATATTCGCCTCATTAGGGACCAACGGTCACTCATGCCATGGTCAGCAAACATCTTGTTCTGATTCAAAGATGGGGAGAGACATGCTCCTGAGCATCACATCCAACTGTGTTCATTGTGTGTGCAAATAATAGAAGCTGGACATTGTTTAACATGCATCCTTACAGGCATAGGCTACCTATTAGCAGCTAAGCTGCTTTTGAGGTCCTCCAGTGTGAATATGTCTACATTTATAGAAGCAGATAACTAAATAAAGCAGGTGACAGCCTATTGCCATGCAATTTAACCAGGCAGGTATGCACTCCCACTTGGCAACACGACATTTTGAAAAAAAAAAGGAAAATTCTGCTAAAGGCATGAAAGTTACACAGTGTCTGTCCTGCATAATGAGTGAAAGAATTCCTTCTGCTAAGATTATAACAAATAAAATGCAAGACAGACTCATAGGCTATGAAGCATATTTTCAAACTGATGAGCAGAGATGAGCTGAACTCCCGACTGGCCAGGAGATGGAAAGATCCTCATCAGCTGTAATAGGGAGACTGACAGCTTTTTGAATGGGACTGTGTGGCAGGCTAAGGAAGAGATCCTGGTTTCAGAAGTTCAAACTGGTGATGAATCCTTTTGTCCTTTGTCTCCAAGAGAATTAGGCGTTGGTTCATTGTGCTCATTTGCACCACAGCTATATATCTCATGCCTCAGATTTTTCTTGGCCTTTATAGACACTTTTTATTTCCTTTCTTCCCACAAATTTGACTTCTGTGATTTTTTTTACTCCCATCTGAAGCATCAGAGGTAGGTCTCTACTAGAGATAGGACAGGCTACATTTGGTGCTTCTTTTGAAATATGAAACTCTCAAGTGTCTTTGAGATATACCCAAGGTCATATCTACCACCTGCCAGACCTGCGGTTGCAAAGGAATTTTGCCCAAAATCAGACCAGTGGGAAGAATTGAGTATTACCTGCCTTTGTCTGTAGAACAGTGTGTTATAATTGTTATGATCATCTGATAACTAACTAGTGGCATGACCACTAATGAGAACTGAAATAAGCAGTGAAACTCTTGACCCCCCCAGCTGCCTCTGTGATGTGTTTGGGCCTTTTGCGATAGACCTGCAATCTGTCATAGGGAGCTGGCAAACTTTTTGTGGCTGAACGTCTATTGAATAGTCAATTGAGCAACAGAGGGCTGGGATCAGTGATCTAAATCACAGAATCATCACAGAATCATAGAATTGTTTGGGTTGGAAGGAACCTTAAAGATCACCTGGGTCCAACTCCCTTGCCATGGGCAGGGACACCTTCCACCAGACCAGGTTGCTCAAAGCCCCATCCAAACTGGCCTTGAATACTTCCAGGGATGGGGCAGCCATAGCTTCTCTGGGCAACCTGTTCCAGGTCCTTTTCAGTCCATGTTCATATAATAATTTTACTTTTTGCATAGGCTGGGCAGCTATGAAAAAGGAAGAAAGGTAAGTGATGCCCCACAGTAAGGGCATCATGAAGTGGCAGGTTTTCAGCACATTCAGTTTCCAGATGAATGACCTAGTGGTCTTTCACTAGGAAATGAAGTCCTGAGTATGTGTGTAACATTACCAGGACAGATCTGCTGAGTTACCAATAACAATCTTTTCTACAAAAACACAGCTGTAAAATTCAGTGTCTGTTTTTGCTCCAAAAAAGCTGTAAAATTCCTATGCATTTGTTTCACAAAAGTGTCTAGTTCAATATGTCTTAAATATCTAATTAAAAGAATTATTCTGCTATTATCATTTAATCCAGTGTGGTATGAACATGACATTTGACAGCCTATAGCTGAAAATTACAGCTGCCTTTCTGGATTATGAGCATGAAGTTTTACAGCTCTATGTGGCAAGCCAGTAGGGTCAGCAAAAAAGAAGCCTGAATTTTCTATGCAGATCAGTAAAGCTGCTGCTGAATTGTTATTCTTCCCCTTAGTGGGAGTCCCAAAAGAGCAAATGAGCTGAATTATCTTCTTTTCACTAGTGGACCTATCTCTTAGGGGAAAGGCAAAAATAAGACATGGCAGAGAGTAAAGGAACAGGGTTGAGCATGCTTTGAAGTCCTCAGCCCAGTGTGGCAGCCTAAAATACAGGCGTGAGAGTTCGATTGAAGGGACACTCTGATTCCCACTCCAGATAAATCCTTTTGTGAATCTTCTTCACATGGAAATACTTTTTTTTTTTAAGTGGTCAGGCTGAAGCAGGGTGAGGGTTGTGCTCAGGTGGTGGCTTCTTTGGAAATCAGTGATAAGAAGGAAGGCAGACAAGTGTCAAAGAAACCACTGGCCATTGCCCAGGCATTGATGCCCTCCATACAAACAAGGATGTGCAGTGGTATGTCTTCAACCATTGAGGTCATGACACAGCAGGGTGCTCACAGCTTATATGTGATAGGTCAGGAAAAAACCCCAAACAAATGAGAAAGCCAGAGAAGAAGTAGCTTACCCAGGAGGTAAAGAAGCTGATTCACAACACTAACATTTGCTAGAGATAGCTCTGGGCTTCAAAGTCTCCAGGATATGGTGCAGGACTTCATGCTGTGTCAATCCCAAACAAAGAAACTGTCACTATCGTGAAGTTTTACTGAGTAATAATTTAATCTAGTAATCTGAGTAATTTCATCCAAGCAATTTAAATTTAATCTCAATAAAACAGACTAGTAATATGTGAATAATAAAGAAGGTACTGACCTCATTTTGTGTGTTATTCTGAAAAAGTGGAAGAGCATCCATTTAGGAAACAGACTACTGACATCTGACAATCAGATGTGGCTGAAAAGAACTTTTTTTTTCTGAAAAATGGCCAGCAAAGTCACCCTAAATGGCTTTAAAATTATATTGAGAAACAAAATTGAAAATTTGAGAATGAAGACCTTAGGCCCACTGTAGGAGAGGATGAGGTCCGAGACCACCTTAAGAACCTGAACGCGCACAAGTCCATGGGTCTTGATGAAATCCATCCACAGGTCCTGAAGGAGCTGGCAAATGAAGTTGCTCGGCCACTGCCCATAATATTTGAGAGGTCATGGCAGTCAGGTGAAGTTCCAGATGACTGGAAGAAGGGAAATGTAACCCCCATTTTCAAGAAGGGGAAGGTGGAAGACCCAGGAAACTATAGACCAGTCAGTCTCACCTCTGTGCCCGGCAAAATCTTGGAGCAGATTCTCCTGGAAAGAATGCTGAGGCACATGAAAAACAACGAGGTGGTTGGTGACAGCCAGCATGGTTTCACTAAGGGGAAATCCTGTCTGACCAATTTGGTGGCCTTCTATGACAGGGCTACAGGACTAATGGGCAGCAGCAGAGCAGTTGACGTCATCT
>NW_009915961.1:0-420 GCF_000696875.1 Nestor notabilis
GGAGCTGGAGTAAAATCAGCTCTTCCATTCCCTCTGGGAAACTGCTCACGAGCCTGCAACAGCAACTTTCTTTGGAGGATTATCCTTGACTCTTGTTCTCCTAACTGCTGTATTTGGAGTTAAAGTAGCTGCATTGTCTGTTGCTTTGGCTCAGATCCAGCGACATTTTTTTCTCTTTGAAGGTGATGGATAGTGTTGAGCAGGGCTGTGTAGGCATAGGCCGAGCTCCAGCACGTTGCCATGATTTGTCCTTCTCTGGTATAACCAGGACGACAGCACTCCTCGTTCAAGTGTTTTACTAGTTTTTCTGGATTTTGCACTTGGTCAGTGGTGAGGTTCCAAAGCACTGGAGGGGCCCACTGGCCTAGATACTTGCCCATACTATCCCACACACCCCGCCACTCATAACTGTCCAGCCTC